>NW_025814052.1:2400000-2705625 GCF_018902025.1 Drosophila willistoni | reverse complement strand
TTGCCATCGGTCAATTCGATTCGATTTCAGCTTTTAGCATTCAATGAGTATTGAGTAACCTGATATGCAATGCGCCCCCAGGGGCCAAAGGCGAAAAAGGCAAAAGGAAGTCATCCGCAATAAGGCAACCGCATCGCATCACAACGCATCGCATCGTATTGCATTGGATTGCATTGGTCGAACCGAAAGGGCAACAAAAGACTGTATTGATTTCGATACATTGGCCATACATTGGCGTTTATCACCACCCGCCTTGGCTCGTCTCATCTCTCGTCTCCCTTTTATCTTTCTCTGGTTTTTTTTTCGGTTAATGGCCCTAGAGGTTAGCTGGCTATCGATTTGCCTTTGTCTTATAATTGGATTTAGATTAATTGCATCTTACGTTTCATTTTCAGATCGCCATCGACTGGGCCTGCGCCAGGGCCAGAGCCAGATATGCAGAGCCTTCGTCATGAAAAATTACATCAAAATAAAAACGAGAATATAATTCCTTAGAAATTGAAATTGTAGCGATCCTTAGCGGGCATTCGGCGAATTGTCGGCGTGTGCTACTGTCTTCCTGCTGCGATTTTTGAACCGCAATTTCATTAGCTCTGTTTGTTTTTCTTATTTTTTTTTTTTTTTCGTGTGTTTCTTTTGACATGACAGATACACAAAACGTGTATACACTTAATCATTAATTAGCATTAGATCAATTCAGTTCAATCCCAGAAGGATAGAAGGTAACTCTCTCTGGCTCCCTGTTTCTAGTCTGTTTCGGTTTTGGCTACTTGGCTACTACTGCTACTTATTCTCTGGGGGAAGGTGATTTAACTGCCCCGATCTCAGTGGAAACTGTCGCAACATCCCATGTTGACGGCAGTCATGTTACTTTTAATGATAATTGCCGCCTCACAACTCATTTTTCACATTGATAAATGTGTTTCGCGCGACCAACTCGGAACGCAACTCTTGAATCAAGTCTCTGGCATGGCAGGAACCTGAAACTTTTGTTTTTGGGGTGACCGAAAAAGAAAACCACAAACCAAAACCAGCCAAAAACTTGTCAACACATTAAGCTTTAAGCCTTGCATGGGTCTATATGGAATATGGGACTATCGGATCACCTACAAGTGTTCAAAAGTTGTAGCATTTGAGAGTTTTCAAAAACTACATTAGACTTTTGAAAGACCACACAATGTTATGCAGGCAATGCATTTGTAGGCTTTAGGCATTTGCTATGCAGATGAACGACACCAAATCGCATCGTTTGTAGGGTTCCTACCGGGACGCACACAGAGCAACAACTAAAGCTATCACAATTTGTCTTTATGATACACCCAATGGCCCAAAGGGCTACCACCAAGGCAGGCAGGCAGTCAGCCAGGCAGAAACAAGCAGCACACAGGATCACAAGGCTTCAGAGTCGGCTACATCTCAGGCTCACACTGTTGTTGGTCTCGAACTGAGACTGGCTTTGAGACTGGTTCGAAGTTTTGCGTCATAAACCATTTAAACATTTTCGACTTGTTAGCAATTAATTAAATAGATCGGCCCGTGGCTAACAGCTTCGACTTGTAATTTTTCTTGAGGCCACTAAATGTCCTCTTGAGAATCCCGCCCCATACCATTCCGCAGATTTCGTCACTCTCTTCCTACTCTTCCCCCTTTTGCTTTTCATGTGGTTAATTACCACAAAAAGGTATACAATTTTTATGGTGGACACACGCCCAAATTCACTAACTTGCCTTCTCTCTCTGTCTCTGTCTCTTTCTCTCTCCCTTTATGCCTCTTGGATGGGAAGGGCCTGGCATTTGCATGCCAGACTTATAAACTGTCTGGCAACGCTAAGGCACGCTTCAAACGATCCGCCAAGAAAGGTTTCCGACTGACTTTGGGGCTTTTCTTGGCCATCCCCCCCACCGAAACGAAACCTCCTCCCCCTCACTACCAATTGGCAAGAGGCAAACGCACTGCGCATCGTTCTCTGTCGTTCTGTGGCAAGTTTGAAATTTATTTCGCTGTTTTTGCAATTTAAGGTAATTATTATGTACCTTTGGGGTAATTTTAACACCTCGACACCATCGACAAATATCATCTTCGAAGCCCCCTTTTTACTTTACCACAGAAGTAGCTGGGCATTCGGTTCCATATCAAGCAGCCAAAATCACTACAACAACAACAGCAACAAACGTTTCTTAGAAGCGCAAAACTTTCAACACCTTCAATGCGTGTCCCAAGCAACTGGCTGAATGGCTCTGACCCAAACTAAGTGAAGATTTTATACATTACACTTGAAGAAAATTATATAACAAACTGCTTACTTTACCAATAGAATTATGCATCTAAATGATTAAACAAGCGATTGAATCTAATGAACAATTGAGTATATAAGTGAACAATTGAATATTTATGATTCAAGAAACAAGTGAGTAAGCAAGTAAACAATTAAATGACAAAATTTTTATTATTATTATTAAAGTATAGGATATAGTTATAAACTATCAACCTTACTATATTTTACAAGCACTGGCAACTAAGGCCTTCGGCTTAGACGAAAACTACATCCATACACTAGCCTGGGATTCGAACCCGGATCCTCGTTGTTGAGTTGACTAAATGACTGGGCCACTTAGACAACTCATCTACCGAGGACTGCAACTGACAAAATATTTTAATAAATTGATTGTACGGTATCTAAAACAGATATAAAGTACACTCGATAAGTAATCTAATAGAAATCGAATGATCAACTGCACAAATAGATGAACAACTATCTATAGATGAACAACTATCTAAATGAGTAATCCTGTGAGCGCGTTAAACAATTTTAATAGTGTTCCGGATCACTCTCCCATGTAGTTTTAATTTTATAGTTTTCTTGCAGTGCACTTTAGTTTTAACAGGCAAAAAGCTCATCCAGCACTTCCCATGCGCGATGGCCAGTTATTTTTCACACCTCGGCAACATATTTTCGCACTTGGGCCTCCGCGTATTCGGTTACTATATACAACAATCAAGGCGATGCCGACTGCCGTTTTTAATAACCGAAGCGCTGTTCGGGCTGCTGTGCTGTTATCTTACTCAGTTCATCGGGAATTGTGGTCGCGGTTTGACTTTGACTTTGCGTTTGGGTTTTTGGCCTTTGGGGCTTGTCCGGCATATCCTGCTGGCTGTCAGCACTTTTTGGCTCTGGCGGTGGCGGTTGTGGCGGCGTCGCCGTCGTCGTCGTCATCGTCGTCTGTCGCAATTATCGCGAGTAGCGTGCGTGTAAATTACCGTTATTAGGTGTGATCGTGCGAATTTTGAGCTACGTCCCTTCAACAACAACAACATCACATACAAATTGTAGCTACTCAACTTTCAGTTGATCCGTATTTTCCCTTCGCTTTCATTTACAAATCACGCGAAAGTGACAATTTCCGCTTGATCCAACCAACCAACCGACAGCAACAGAGCAGATGATCCTCATCCTTTTGGTATATGGGTATACATATGTCTTGTGGTTGCATCCCATAAAAAGTCAAATTAATGTGATGATGTGCTCCAGATAAAATCTTCTTCATCTGTTTTTCTGCTTTTTTTTTTTGCTGTTAAATGACCCAAGCTGACAGATTTCACGCGTATGATAATCAAGCAACCATCTACTAACTGTTAAAGACAAATCTCAACAGTGTGACCTACTCCATCACGTTTTACACTTGTCCCACAAATACGTGACAAGAATCCCAGGGCAAGGGTCAACAGTTCAGTTCATGCACAGTAGCCTATATGTTTTGAATTTCAATTGATATTAGTGTTAATGAATGAAGAGGACATAAAATATATAATTAATTGTTTCGTTGTGATATCGATGGAAATATCGATATCGCCATAATTGTAAAGAACAATCGCTTCCGTTTTGCTTCAAGGAACACAACAATTCCAAGAAGATTTTGCAGATTGAATGCGTGTGATAGTAAGAATAAGAAGTTTCTGGGCTAAATTTTTCTATTTTTATTTATGCCTACTGTTTTCTTTGAATATATTCTCTCTTTGCTTGAGATTTTGTTTTACAGACTATTTTATTTATGATTAATTTTTTGGCATGGGACTTCGAACACATCGCAACAGAATTTGCATTTCTTTTCCTTGTTAAGTACATGATTTTAGAATCCGAATTGATGATTTAGTTTATATATTTCGCTTTTTATTCCGATTAAACGTTTTACCAAGAATCTGTATTGAGTCTTGATCTGGTATACCACATATATCTACATTCAATAGATTCATAACTAGTGCTTGTTTCGTGACATATGTATAAAAATAAAGTGAATTTGATCAACTTTTTTTTGTGATATTGATTTAATTTTTGAATATTGAAGTTGAGTTTGTGCTTCATTTTTTTGTAAAATATTTTTGTAGTATTTTAATTAAAGGACTTCCCATGTTATATTCTCTTCCGTTCTCTATTCAAAATCAAATGATATTTTTACTTCAGTTGGAATAAAGAACCAAATTTCTATCCATCTATCTATATTCCCAAACTGCTAGGATCTCATATGAGACTAGAACAAGATCTAATTGGATTCAATTACACCACTTACCTTTCATCTACACGTCAGATGTCGCTGTAGTTCGTCCAATTAGAAAATGTTACATCCAATTAGGACAGGAGTAGAGGGCGCTAGTTTTTAACTAATTAGATAGGACTATCAACGGAATTGGTCACCCTAATGCTTATGTCCTGATGACTACCTGTCCTTCGAGACATCTATTCTACGATTCCCCCATTTCATGCAGTTTAATTAATCATGGCGTCGAGCTAATTAAATTGCTACCAAAACATATATTGGGTTCTAGGCTTGCTGAAATGAAAGGGTTAGCCCCTACAATTTTCTTAGTTTTTCTTTTCTTCTTGTGTTTTTTTTTTTTTGAAGGCGTACAGGTGATGACGCAATGGAATTTTTGGTGCATTAGAAATGCATTAAATGGAATCAATGAATATCATCTAAATATAGTAGATCGTTCGATGGCAGCTTACAAATGGTTTTTCGAATTTGATTCGGAGGAGTCGTCTGCCTCCTACAAAATAAAATAAAAAAAAGGAAAACACAGCTGCCGATCTACCATGTTCATCAAGGGCTTTGGGCTCTGGAATCTGGCTCGGACTGTGGTTGCTGGGTTTATCTTTTTATGCATTTATGGCGGGGGTGCAATCTCGTTACCTCAAAATTTCTGTAACGGTATACAAGCAACGTTTATTTGCGACTGGTCCCTGGACTTGAAAATTAACAAAGTTGCAAAGTTTTACGAATTTGTGTTTTTTATTGAAGGGCAACTTGTTCACTTGTTGTCTTTCACATAGCGCCATTATTCGCAAAGGAGACGCAATGATCATGATGATGAGAACGACGATGATGATGATGATGATGATGATGATGGTAGTGGGTGGAGGAGGGGAAGGAGGAGACTTTACTTTGTGACAAAGCCCATGGAGAACGTTGCATTGGTATTCATGAGATGGCACACACTTGTGGGATTTGTCTGGCTCTCCAAAATCCGACCCCTTTAACCGACTCGTTTTGTTGTTGTTGCTGCTGTGATGATGATCGGAAGCACGTGTCAAATGCGGCAAAAATAAGTAGACGGTCAATGTGTGGAAAGGAGGGGGCGGTTGGGCCACAGCACGATCTGTATGTTTGGTGGAGGAGTTTCTAAATGAACAAAAATTCAAAATTATGGCAAGTTGTTTGCCTTATCAAGGCCAATTCAAGTTGATCACTTTAAGGCATATACAATATATAGAACTATAGTGAAAGTGTTCTTAGGCATAGGTGATCATGATTATGATGATGGTGATGGATCACATTTTATATCAGGCGACATGTCGTAAAAGTGGAAATGCATAGAAGACTACAAAAAGCGAGTCCTTTCCAATTTCCAATTCTTCTTTCTTTCTTACATTTTTTTCTTTTTTGACAAGGATCAGCATTTTACAACAACAAAGATTTGTAAGTCTCGTTTTCAAAACGCGATTGAAAGAGACAGAGGGAGCGAGAGAGGGAGAGTAGGCGAAACGAGAAGTTTTTCCCAAAAGAAAAAAAATCTTAAAGAAAAGAAAATGAAATAGCAGTAAAGTGAGGACAAAAACGACTGCCAGGACAAAAGCAAAGACACTGCATGAAGGTAGAGGAAAAAGGAGAGCCAACAAAAACGAGAGTGAGATGGCAGAGTGAGAGAGAGAGAGAGAGAGAGAGAGACCAAGAGAGAGGGAGAGAGGGTGACAGCACCCACAAGAGCAACCCCTAGATTCTAGGCGCACTGCTACGCTCACTTGCTGGCCGAGCAGAGAAACGAACGGGCAATCCCCGATCACTTGTACCCTCAGGCAAAAGAGTAAGAGTCCTAAAGTCCCGAAGTCCTGTGAAGCAGAGGCAGGTAGACGAACCCCAAAATCCTTAGCCACCACCACCACCACGCAAAAGGAAATTCTCTGCTCTGCTCTGCCTGGCTCTGCCTGCCTGCTGCCTACTGCCTCAGTCGGCGACGCGTCCAACAAGTACTTAAGGGCCGCATGCAGAGGGAAGTTTATCATTGCGGAATTTGATTCCACACAGTCAACAACAACTCCAGTCTCAGCTTCAGTCTTAGTCTCTCATACAACACGGATTACCATGACGAGCATCTGCGCTAGCAACGTTAGCAATAGCTATCAACATTTCCAGCTGACCAACGGCAACATTATGTTGCTGCAACCAAACCATCAACAGCAGCAGCAACAACAACATCAAGGGCAACAGCAGCATCATCATCAGCTGATTGCCCCAAAACTAATGCCATTGGGCAATAGTCAACTGCAGAACATTCAACAGCAGAGCAGCCAAGTGGGTCCCATTCTATCCAAGAAGGCGAAATACAATAACTACACCAATGCCATGCCCTATGGAAACGGTGCTGGTGGCGAGCAAATGCCATCGGTGGCCCGGCGCAATGCCCGTGAACGCAATCGTGTCAAACAGGTGAACAACGGTTTTGTCAATCTCCGTCAACATCTGCCCCAGAGTGTGATCAATAATCTCTCCAATGGCGGTCGTGGCGCCAGCAAGAAGCTCTCGAAGGTGGACACCCTGCGCATTGCCGTAGAGTATATACGCGGCCTGCAGGATCTTCTCGACGATGGATCGTCGCCCATGGCAATGCTCTTCAATGCCAACTCCTCATCATCAGTATCCTCGTCGGCGGATGAGAGCAGCAACGATGCCACCAGCTATCAAGAATACAACAGCAGCATGGGCAGTCCACCACAAGCCACACAGTTTGTCCACCATCAGTCGCACACCACTTCCTATCATTCAGCCGGCTCGCCAACATCCTCCTCCGCCTACAGCGAATGCGAACATCCATCGACCTATGTCAAGCAGGAGGTCAAATCGTTTGAATCCTTCGACAGCTTCAGCGATGAGCAGCCCGATGATGAGGAACTCCTCGACTATATCTCATCGTGGCAGGAGCAGTAAACAAATTTCAGTTGCTGTGCAACATTCAACACCCAAAAAACGCCAAGTGAAGAAACCAAAAAAAAAAACTGTACAAATTGTAAATATTCAAAACAAAAAATTGTTGCCTTAGTGTAAAGAAAAAGGAAGATGAACCAAGTCAAACATTTTTTTTCATAATCATAAGATACTTTAAGAATGGAAGACATTGATTTAAAACTTAGTTCTAAGGTTTTTTTGTTATAAGCATGGAAGACACTAAACTAGTTAATAAGCAAACAAAATAAAACAAACATGGAATCTAAAAACATAAATTTGAACAAACTCTTTTTATTTCATCAAAACAAAAACAACAACTTTTTCAGCAACACTTTCAAAACTTTTAAATAAAAATGATTATTCCATTGGAGGATCACATGGATGGAAGAGAGCAATACCTTAAAAACTTTATATTTTGATAACAATTTTTTGGCCAAGTATTCAATGGAAGATCAGATCCTTAAACTAAAATAAAGGTATTAACTTATTTAGTGGGCTTATTTCATTTTTTTTACTGATCCTTACTCCTCAGTTTAAGAAATCCAAACTTTTAGAGTTAAAGATAAATTCTAGCCTGTTAATCTTTAAAAATTGCCAAGGTTCTTAGATCTTTATTATAATTATTACCAATTTATTTTTTATTTAAATTAAAATATATTTTTAGAGTGGTATAAACGAGACGATTGCTTAACATTAAGTGAAATATTATATTAACACTATCAGTTATGTATTCAAAATAATGTCCTAGAACAAAGAGAACCAAAATCAACAATAAGAGTCAGTATTAAAGATCACTGATTAAAGTCAAGAATTGAATATATGTATAAAAATTGCATCTCATTAAAATAACTAGAAAAAATTTAAATCAAATAACTTGCCATAGACTCACTATGACTCACCCAAAAATGAAACCCCTTTGGGATATGGACTCAACTAACATCCTGACTGGCGCAATGGGCAATGGGCTTAGAACCAGAACCAATGACAAATCCATGGCAACCCACTCGCTTGTACCGGAAGTAGCAGCGAAATATTTGTTTAAACTATATATTTTTTAACGAGTTTCAATTTGGTTTGCATTGTTAATGGTGCATAAATTGCCTAAGCGGAAATAGAGAGTCACGCCTCAGAGGTTGAAACGGACCAGAAACCGGGGCAAATGCAAAAGAAAAGCAACCTCGAGGAGGATCGCTAGGACTCGCGGCCCACGTGTCTGGCGCACCCCAAAAAACACGAAAAAAAGAAAACAACTTTCGAAAGCTGGACCTAAGAGAGAGGCACAGAGCCGTAAAATGCACTTCCGGGCGCTAGCAGCTAGGTAAGTTGCTCCTTTTAGCCTCCTACCCCTAAAAGCAGTTAGACACCCCGAATACAAATAAATATATATTGAAGCCAAAGGCATAACACCTCGACGACTTGGCGCACCCTTCGGGGAGGAACTTTTGAGCGTGTGCCAAGACACAGGACATAGGACGAATTGTCTATATGTGTGTGTGTGTGTGTGTGCGTTTGTGTGTTCACATTACATATGCAGGAATGCCATCTAAGATGTGCCACACCCACATTATGCAAATGTCCATCGTCTAGGGCTGGACACGTGCATTTAATGAAGAAGCAGATGATGATGATGATGATGATGAAGCAGAAGAAGCCAAAAAAGACGATGAAGCAATCCTAGAGGGTGTTGCCCTTACCACGAAGATGACGACCCGCCTCAAGACGACGAGGAAGACAACGTGGAGGACTATGACGAGGACGAGCTGCTCCTCCTCGATCAAGACAGGAAGCATAATTTCGTTGTCTCAAAGCGAACACAAACGTACAATAAAATTTTGCAATATTTTTCCTCAAAAAAAAAAGAAATAAATAAATATGAAAAGGAAGAGGGAAAATAAAAAGAATATGTATATGGATATGGAGATGGTGAGGAAGAAGCAGCAGCAGCAACAGAAGAAGAAGAAGAAGAAGTAGTAGGTAGCGCGACAGGACACAATGGGAAATGTGATTGTATGTCAGCTTAAGATGCGACGTCCAGGATAAAACCAGGAAACGGAATGAATGAGAGTGAAACTCATGCTCATCGTTTGAGTTCGTTCGCTTGGCATTGTTACCGGATATTAAGAAGAAGCTTAGCTTAGCTCAGCAAACTCGGTGCCACGGCCAGGACCAGGATACAATGCCCCAGCATCGTGCCGTATTGCAATGCAATCTTAAGCAATCCTTGGATGCAAGAGCTCAAAGGTGTCAAAATACGGGGACTAAGCCAATGTCCTTTAATAGGCTATCGTTTGGAGTTGTCGTCTTCTTCTCTCTTCTTTTTTTATGCAATTTTTAGCTAAGATTTCGAGCGAATGTCCGACAGATCGTCTCATCTCAAATGACCAGAATGATCCTACTACGTAACATCGATTCCATTGAACCTGATCTGATGGTCCAATGGCAATAAATTCATTCCATTTCATTGCATTCGATGTCCTTGTTGCTATTGCAGGAAGTAACTTCTTTTGTGCGCCACTTGGTCTCAATCGCAGGAAGTGCGTATTTGTTTTGCATCTTTAGTCCAGACGGCAGAGAAAAAGAAGAAGGTCCTGTCCTGTCTCGTTGTCTCCAAAAAATATATGTATATATAGGTTTAAAGTGCTTCTGCATTTATTTATTTTTATTATAGATACTAGAGAAGAGAATGAGAGGAAGATTGAAATACGAACCTCATGTTATTTTATCAAGTCGCAATTCAAAGGAAAACTGGGCGCATCCCGAAGGACACTACTAGTAAAGGACACACTTGTACTTGTACACTTGGCATTTTGAGTTATGTGACTTTATGACGGCGCATCGTTTCTCTCTCTCTCTCTCTACATAACTGCATTTACTTCCACGCGTCCCTGAACAAGATTTATGATGCATGTGTCAAAATACGAGAAGTCTTGTTGCTGCATTACAAGAGTTTATATATACATATGCATATGTACATACAGATATGTACTTAGTTCCCATCGATCTCTTCGAAATTTTCAATCTCAAGCTTGTCAAATTTCGCACTTAACCAGGCGTCAAGTGGAATGTTAAATAAATGGGATATGAGTTGCTTCCTGGTAGCTTCTTAATGAGGCGACATCAAGTGCTACTATCAGCTAACGCTCCTTTTTTTTCTCCACAAAACTCAATTGAGTTGTTCTTCATTCAAATTTTCTTAAAGAGTTCAATGGAAATTTTGGTTTGTCTATTCATTCTTGTTAAAACCATAAATTTATGAGGCATTTCAACCATTAATACAGATTTAAAATTAAATTAAAATTATTTAAAATGCTAAAATTAACTAAGTAAAGTCAGCGGCTTTGAAGCTCGTGTACTAGTTTCTTTATTATTCATTAAACCTCAAAATCTACTTGATCTATTTTTTTAGGGATTAGAAAAACTATTTCTAAACATAGATAATAATCAGCAAGTAATCAATGAAATATTTTATGTATATTTATTTCCAAACACAATTTGATTACCTTTGGAAATATATAGAAGACGAATTTTCACATTTTTACCAACTCAAAGTAATTAATGTAATTATAAATATTTTCAATTAGAAATATTGTCAACTACATTTCAATAAAAAATTTAATTAATGTTAAATTGAATGCTTCATCTAAATTATGATATTTTGATACTAGTATATAAGGGAGTTTTTTCAACACACTCTATAAAAGTTTTCCAACTAAATTTCGATTATTTTTTTCCTTTAAATTTAAAAACAGCTCCAGGACTAGCACTCAAAAGTCAGGATTACTATCTGGCCGAGGTTTTTAATGATTTTTTATCACTTTTTTCCATCTATTGAGCTGAGAATATTGCATTTCATTTTGGCTTCACATTGATTTTTGATCTCTGATGATCACAATTGTCTGTCTAAACGCACGCTACATTTAGCACAGTGTGAACAAGATCTGGATAAATGACTTTTCGTATTTATGGATCGAAAGAGAGATAGACATAGACAGGGAGTGGGAGAGGAAGAGGTTGAGGGGCAAAGAGTTTGTATGTTTGGTTTTAACTTTGAACAAAAAAAAAAACTAACCGCAGAAATCAACAAAAGCGCTCTTTGAATTTTTTTTCTCTCTTTCTTTTGGGGGGAAATGAAAATGAAAACGCAGTTGCACACACATACAAACAACACACATTCATACTCGCACACACGCACACGTGTTCGTATTCTGATTCAGATCCCAATAAACTATCGCAGGCAAAGGCAATCAATGTCAGAGCTAAAATCGAGAGCCATCCGAAAGACGATAGACAATAGCGAAATCCAAATCCATTCAAAGAGATTTCTTCTTTTTTTTCACTAGAATATCCTGCGCTTATTGTTTGGCAGGATCGCATGAAAAGTGATTTCTATTCAGAACATGGACGACGACGACATATTCACGTATCGAGTACACTAAAGTTTTTGTTAGAAATTGTCCATTGATGCGTTCAGTTGGGGGCTCCCCCCTCCGCTCCTCCTCGCACTCTCGATCTCTTTCGATCTCTCACATAAATCTGCGGGTATTGTTGGAGTTTTTGATTGCGCCATCAAAAGGTCAGCAGCTAAGGTCAAACTATGTATATGTAAGATACATTACAGGCGTTTTCCTTGAACATTTATGATATACACACAAAGAGAAAGAGAAAGAAATAGAGAGAGGGAGGGAAAGCATGAGGAATTGATAGGGCATTGGCAATCCCTTTTTTGCCATCCATTAGCATTCGCAGCATTGACATTCGTCACAGGTTCGCGAAATTAGCAGCGTATCCGATTCGTAGGTGTGGAATTCACTTGTTTCCTTTAGAGCCTTCCAACTCAGCGTTACGAATTTTCCAATGGTTTTTGCTTTCTACCTGTTTTTTGTTTGTTCTCGGCATTTTTGGGAAACTTTTGGGTTTTTCATCACACTGGGCATGGAAATTTGCACACAGTGAACAAGTGAAATGGACGTTTTGACGAAACATATGTCAACATCGAGGATATATACCCTCTACGGGTGTACAAGAGTCATTTAATGTAAGAGACAGAGTTGATTGAGGGCATATAGATTCCTGATTTCTGATTTCCTGAGAAGCACACTGTCTGTAGTTCAAAAAAACGAATTATTCAAATTGTAGTAAATATATTTTAGTTAAGTACACGACTTGTATTGTCAAGTAATATAGAATTAGCCGCTAGGTCCGCTAAAATATTTCTGGCGTTCAGGGTATAGTCTAGTCGATGCTACACTTAACACTTGCTTTATATCAATAAGGAAAAAAGGCGCGCTATACGTTCCGAGAGCGATAACCAAGTTTACTTAATTACCATTAAGTAGGACTAAAAGACGGTTTAGGATTAGAAGAGAGAAGAAGGTTTATTACCTGAACATAGACTGCAACCGATCAAGATCTTAATATTGTTGCAAAAAAAAAAAAAAGGAATTCCCAGGCTACTTTTGCTATTAATTACTCGACCAGATGATTATCAACGGGACTAGATACAAAATTCTATGGTATTAGATGGCCTTGGAAAAATCTTGAAGAATATTGCATATGAACATTGCCGAATACAAAAAACAGATTTACTTTTAGTAAGTCTATGAAAATCGCATCGAAAAATCAAAAATTTTTCAAACCACAAAGGCAGGAGTTTAGTTCTTTTTTTGTTGTTGTTGTTTTTGTTTTGTTGTTTTGTTTGTGACCCGCGCCAGATCCGTCCAGAAGGAGGTAGTGGCGATGGCGATAGTGAAGGAGGGGTAGGGGTAGAGCGGCAGCGGCATCAAAGCAAAGTCACCGACCGTAACATGAAAAATGTCAACCACAAAACTGCGGCAGCCCATGACATTCGTTTCATAGATCGATACCATGAATCGATCTAGATCCTAGACCACAAAAAGCAATAGAGAGAGACAGAGACATGGAGAGAGAAATGCTGCTGATGATGATCATGATGATGGCGATGGCTCTTTGAAGCCAAAGCCGCTCTCTTCAGTTTAGAATTCTTCTTTTTTTTTGGCTCTTGCTTTGTTTTTGTGGACTGCCTCCTACGATGCGATAATCGATTTATCAAAAAAGCAAAAAAGAAACCAAACAATAAAGGATGCAAAAAAAAAATAGAAGAAAGAAATCCACATATATATAAATGCGGTGATGAATAGAAAAAATAGCAAAAACCACCGCCACTGGCATTTGGGTCAAAGAAGGCGGCAATTTTTAATGCACATTGATGTGCATTAAGACGTGAAATTGTCACCATTGTCCTGGCCATTGTCCTGCCCGAAGACAGCCCACATTCTGAACCAATACGCAAAGAGAGCAATTCAAGGCGTAACTGCAGAGCAGTCGGCGGTCCACATGCCCGATGACAGCATTAAAAGTCATCTAAAAAGATTGCCAAAAGAGATGGCAAAGAGACACAAAGATTGTGCAAGTGAACAAACTACACACATACATGTACATATATATAGATCGATATATGTATGAGAACCAAGGGGCGTTCACGTTTTAGCACCTCAAAAAGCAAATTCCTATGCACGTGCAATGCATCGTGTTTACCTATGTCCTATCCCCGTATCCCCTATCTAATCAATGTTAAATTTCATCCTAAATTGCTAGTATGCTGGTGACAAAATCCTGGAAACTTATCGCAAAACGTTCATCATCGTCCAATATCTAACTTAAAGATGTATAGATAGACCTTGCACTAGTATCTGCTATCTCTGAGCTGCAATTATATCAATGACAAAAAAAAAAACAGCAGGCGTTCATCAATTTGAAACCCAAATCGCAGCAGGTTCCCTAAATCTTTATCTCTACCTATTAACCTATGCCTAGATCAACTAAAAAAAAAACAACTCCACCTCCATCACCCCGTCCATCCAATGCAGTTCTGCGGCACACGCTTCAGTTCAATTTTTTTTTTTTTTTTTTTTTGGCGGCGTTTTTGCATAGAAGTTCTGACCGAATTTAGCCTAATGATGGGATACATTCATTTGTAGGTACACTAGGATGACCATTGATCGGAATGGCCAAGGCAAAGGCGTGAACAATTATTGGTCCTAAACATTTGGATCAAACACCGGCAACACCCACACAATCTGCCTTAACTTGAAATAGAAACGAAATATGCCGGCCTCGGCCTTTCCTTCCGCCAATATTTTTTTTTCTATTTTGTAGAGCAAACACCGTTGCCGCCGAGCCACGCCTCGCAGCAGGTTGTCCGCTTAATTGAGGCCAAAGATTCGTGGAAATCGATGAAACGAGGAAATGGAAACAAGTGTCTAGCCATTCAATGCATTCGAATCCTTGAATGGTATCGAATCAAAAATTGTGTGCCATGGGAAAGGCAACTTTGCATAGAAAAACACGGAAACAGGAGGGAATAGCATTCTAAATTAGCTTGACGAATCCATTCACAATGTGAAAATGCTAAGGGCATAGAGGGGGGAAATAACAACTTTTCTTTATACCTATGAATTATAAAATGATTTACGACCAATATGTATTGACCTTTTCCTAACAACAAAATACACTAACACATATACACTTTAAACGAATTTTCGTTTATTACAATTAATTCAAATAGTTTTCAATTCAAAAATGTTTTTTTTTAGAATTCATTCAGTCGGAGGGTGACCCATTAAAGCAGCGCGAGGCCTGTAGGAATCTAAAAACTTCAATAAAAGTTTGAAAATGATTGTAAATGTAAATTAAACGATCACTTTAGTATGTGAATTTGAGAACATGAATGAAATTCAGTCAAAAACGACTCGCAAAATAATGGTTGGTTTTTCTGATCAAACTGCCTATTTTTTCCAGCTTGTAATTTGTCCAATTTTAACCAATTTCAAAAAGTTAGTTAAGTTAGTTAGAGGTATCACTTTGGCTTAACATTTGTCAAAGTTACAGTGTCATAAAGTTAGGAATTTTTAAGAATTTTTATGAAATTTTTTTACCATTTACCTATTTAAATTTTTAATAAATGATAAACATTGAATCATCTTTACACTGATATCTATTAACAGTGCTATCATAAGATGGGGCCCGTAGCATCTTATAATCCGGCATTGGGTGAAGTTATCAACGGAGCCAATGACATACGCCACAGTGGAGTGCAATAGTTTTTCCATGTTTTCTGCAACATTCTGTTCTAAAATCTCATTATTTTTCCACAAAATAAAAACAATGGTTACCATTTTTACAAATTAATGAAAATGTTAAAAATAAAATGTCTAAGGGATCGTTCCTAGACTGGTTTTTAATTTTCATTATGAACCTGACCGCTGAATGAGTTAAACTCTTATTGCAGAAGCCATGAAATGTTGATTGACGCTTCTCCATCGATATGTAGCTCGGTCTCAATCCCAGTCATGCCCTCTATATATATATTTTTTTTTTTCTCCTTTTCTAATGCATTCTCAGTGTTTGAGTTGTGAAATAGTTGTTCGTGCATATCGTGACATGTAATTGACAGGCAACACGCGTTTAAAACCATCCAAAAGTAAGACCTGTCATCGCCTTCAAAGAGCAAGCAACACATTTACAGATATGCCATAGACATAGACATTGACAGTGACATGGACATGGACTTGGACTTGGATATCTCAAGTGGATCTCTTAACTTGTTGCTAGGGTTAGGCCACTGTATTTTTTTGTGGTTTTGGCCCCTTTAGATATCGGTCGCCTGAAATTACAAGCCAAGCGGAAGGAAATGCGCACAAAAAACTATTAAAATCTCCTATGAAAATGAAAAAATATTAAATAGAAAAAACCACAAAAAAATAACCAAAAAAAAAGCAGAAATGTGTACAAGAATAGGACTCTGGCTCCGACAGGATGTGCCCACAAATTGAGTTGTTTCCTGTAGGTTAAATTGCACTCTCACAATCCACGATGACTCGCCTCTGATCGACTGACTGAGATCCTGGCGTGGCAAATATGATTATGATAAGGCTGTAGGATATAGAAATGTTATGGCTGACTGGGGAAAATGTGAAAATTTGGAAATGTGTCAAATGTTGGCATTTCTCGCATTACACACGCAGTCTAAAATTACCAAAAAAAAAAAGAGAGAAAAAAAGTAATCAGAGATTTCCAACACCTTTTCGTCTAGGTTTTTAACTAATTAATTTTCGTTCTCTCCGCAAAATGAAGGACGTGGGCGGCATGCGCAACGAATGCGCTTAACAGCTTTCTCTCACTTTCGTTCATTCTTTCTCCGACTTACTTTCTCCCTCTCTCTTGTTATCCATCAGTTTCTGGACATGCTTGACGCTTGGATTAGTCTGACGTAATGAGTTTAGATCTGTGGGCTAGCACGCGCGGCTTACCACCAGAATATCGGGGCGTGGCAGGCGGCAAGCGGCAATCTCTCAAGTAATCTCACCATCGGGCAATATCTCAATTTCCAACTAAACACACAGGCAAACGTATTAACGAAAAAAGTGAAATTGTACAATTATTTTACAAATATAGAAATTTTCCTTTAAATATTAGTATTGATCTGACTAGGATGCGCCCTCTCGCCTAAAAGAAAAACTCCATCATATCGTCTTATACATTCTTTTCCATAGCGTTTAATTTGTTTTATACCACAGACAGTCCATATATTATATCTGGTCAGTATGAAAATTTTAAAATTTATGAAACATTCTTAGGAATTCCTCATTTAGGAGAGATTCCATTTTAATCCAATCTAAACTAATTATTTCAAAGATAAGTTTTCTTCAACATCGATGCTAATTAAACGGAATGGTTTTTATTTCTATTCAAATTGAATTTCTTTTAAAATTCTTAAAGTATTTTTACCTTGATTGAGTAAAACATTTTTAAGGCAAAATTTAGTAATAAATATTCATGAAAGATCCCCTGTGGTACAAATTGGGCATATGTATATTTATTAATATTTATTGTAGTTAGCTCTTCATCGATTAGAACCTTCAACCAAAAGGAATAATGGCACCTTCTAATAATCATCTTACTAGCAGTGAAAATTTACGACTCTAGACATAGTTAACTTTCACAAATTCCAAGTAAAAACCATTTCTTTAATGGATTTTGGACTTCAGTTGATCAAGTTTATTTAATATTCTAAAGACATTTCCGAATGTTATTGAATCAATATTGATTTTAAACAAATTAGTTCCTTCACATTTAATAGCTATGTATATCCATGCAAATATTTCTTATAACAAAGTGCAGCCAAGGAGTAAATATTTTTCATCTTGTTCTGTAATTCTTTTTTTTTTTCACTGGAAACTAAACAATGATTTTTTTATTGTAGATATATTCCAGTAGGCAAGTTATAATATATATATCCCGCCCTCGTGGGCCAAAACAATTGGGAATAAAACCCATCAATACAATAGATAATGGATGGATTTGTGGTTGTCAGTTAAACACTTTTGAGACGCATTCATATTTGGCCACACAACGTTGAAGAAGCGCCTCAATCACGCCTCAATTGTCCATTGTCCGAAAAGGGAGTTAATTGCAATTTGCGGCAGCAGATGCGCCAAATCCCAGAGAGAGAGAAAGACAAAAAGAGAGGAATAGAATCTTATCGCTAAAATTGCATCTCATATCAAGCGAATTGAACAATAGGGAAAATTCAATAACAATTCAATAAAACAATTGACAAAAAAACAAACAAACAAAACGAGAGAATACTTTAGAAAAAAAGAAGAAGAAAAGTTTCTCAAAAACCATAATAGAGTCATGACCATGAGAGCGAACAGACAAACCAATATTGAAGGCAAAGAAATAAGATGTCACGCATATAAAACGCGTGTTCTTGTGACAAGGTAAACCAAAAAAAAAAAAAAAAAGGGACCACCTTCAAGATGTGCCACAACGAGGACGAACATTTGGCCAGATTTGGCCTAAACTGGCCAACAAACAAACGACATCGAGCATAGCCGTAGCGAGGGAGTGATATTCCTTTACAATTTGTGCGTATTTGACCATTTTTTTTGCGCCATTGTCTTTTGTCATTCTCAGGGGGTCTCCCGATGCATTCAACATGGTGATACATACGTATATATTTTGGTTTGGCAATGCGGTCAAAACATTGTCTATGAGAACAATGCGGGAACCTCGGGACCTCACAACACGACACACAACACACACTCTATATGGCAAAAAACTGAAAAATACCTTGAAATGAGCAAACAATTTGGGTTCTTAACTGTTATTAGCATGCTGGGAAGAAGTAAATAGATAGAGATTTGTCCAACAGGGTCAAACAGAGGTGTAGAACAAAGCTAAGCAGTTTCTAATTGTCGCAGAAAACTCGGACAAATCTATTTGAATGCTCATTTTGGTGCCTGAGCCTGGTCCTGGATTTGACTGTTTGACATCTCGTTTATATCCTGCTTGGCATGCGTACCTCTCCTCTGCATACATACATATATATGTTTTGTTTTGCCAACAACTTTGGCCAAATATTTATACACAATTAGCGAAAAAAACAACAAAAACAAAATAAAAACATTGCCAGCTGGGCAAGCTAGGCTAGCTATTGCCTTGACAGATTTTTACTACTACTACCATGGCCTTATAGAGAACATTTGCACACCTGGCCTGGTCATTTAATTTGTCCGCTGGGACTTGTTGCGGTCTCTACCAGCATTTGCCTTGCCTCTCCACGCGCCAGACACATGCCAATATTTATGCTGGTATCTAACCAATATGCATCTTCAAATATTCTCATATTCTTGGTAAAACTTCGAACCTTCGATGCAGATAGGGGAAACAAAAATACATACAAGAAAATCACTTCCTTTCCCAAATGCAAACTCTACTTGGAATTTTGCTCTTAACTCTTCCGTATTATTCTATTGATGGCAAAACATATTATATTCTATTTTGACACTTTGTGGTCAGGGAACCGGACTGAACAGTCTTGGCTACTGTTCTCGATTACAATTTCAATCCTTTTTTTCTTCTTCTCATCATCTATTCTTTTCTTTACATTTTTCCAACTAAATACAACTACTCATATTCGGGTGTTTATCGGGGGATGTGCCCACTTAAGTGGCTTAAGCCAAAAAGGACAAAAGCAAATGCAAAAACCAAATGAGCAACTGTTGCAGTTCCTGTTACTGTTGCTAGTTAAAAGAACAATAACAATAACAACAGAAAATACCTCCAACTGTCGCCAATAAAAAATGTACAACTAATTTTGCTTGGCTCTTTGCTTGAAATAACTCTCAGAACACAGCAGCAGCAGCAGCAGCAGCTCGTTAGTTAGTTAGTTAGCTAGTTAGTTGCCTTGTCGGCAATTTTGTGATATTTGTTTTTTGATTTGTGTCGGCATATTTTGCATACATCAAGCTTATACTGTGTAGGCATCGAGATTGTGGCGAATGGTAGCAGCTAATGTACGAGGGTAACTCCAAAAAAGTACATCAAAAAGAGTATAAATATTTAAGTTGAGAGTTAAATCAAGTCTCGCCAATATTTTTAGGGTCCATTTTGTTGTAATTTTTAACTAGTTTTAGCATTGAATCTATTTAATTCTCTCACTTTCATTTAAATTTACTAAGTCGTCGATCACAAGATTTTGTAAGTCTCAAAAGATTTTTTTTTTAGTAAATAAAATGACTATTTCTGATTTTGACAACAGAAAAATATCTGAATTTATAAGCCCAGTTAGGCAACTACTCTACTCTACTACACTTCAATCGATTTCAGTCATTTTGTCATTATTTTCTTTAATTAATCTCACAAGTTCTTGAAAATAACACTTAATAATTACTTATAAATTTAAGCCAACTATCAACTAAGTAAAGAAAACGATGACAAAATGACGAAAATCGATAAAAAGACGTCATTTCAACAACTTGTCCATTGATCCCATAAAATAATTTCTAATTCAATGGCAATTTCATTGGTATTACCTGGCATTAAATGATTTAGGCAAACCATTTAACCTCCTCTCTGTCTCTTACTGTCCCTTAGAGACCCAATCAACACAGCAAAAGGTGGCACAAGGGAAAAATTATTGAACAATCAATTTCTTTCAGCGGCATTTTTGCCATCTAATTATAAACGAAAGAAGAATAATAAAGTAAAAAAAAAAAACGAAAACAACAACAGAGCAAGAAGGAAAATATCAAACAAAATCCGCCGACAGATCAACTAACTAAAAACTAAACAGAAAATTAAGTATAAATGAAAATGAGAATGCAGATCACTCGAAATTCTACCCATGAATCGAAAAAAACGCTCTAATTAAAATTGAAATGAACTTCAAAAATGCGTAGAAATGCGTGGAAGGTCCTTTCACAGGTATGAGGTCATAAATTTCAGAGATGGAAGGGGGAAAATGAAAAAAAAAAACGAAGCGAAGAAACCTTTTAGGGTGGTCTCATTCGCTTGGCACGTTCGTCCGTTGGTCTAGAAATAAAACGAAAGACGGCCAAACAAAAAAAAAAAAACAAAAAATGCATTTATATGCCCAGAATATTACAATAAAAAAACACATTTCTTACTCATTCTGTGTTCGTTTTTTTTTCTTTTTGTTTTTTTGGTCTTGTCTTTCATGGCAAAAAAAAAATCAAAAAAAAACTATCCCATCGAATCGGGTGAACTAATCCCGCATTGGCGCAGCCCACACACGTCTCTGGCTAGATTTATACAAGGGCAAAAGGATTAGCATGCCCTAGAGTTTGTATCGAGGATCGAGCATGAGGATTGAGGATCGGTATGGGGATTGGGATCGGAATGCCAGTGAAGTCCTCACATATTGGTATTATTATTATTATTGTTATTATTATTATTATTGGCCATGGCGAATGGACAATACAAAGGCCAAGTGTGAGGGTCGAACAATGGGAAACAATCGAAATGAATGCGCCACACATTTGCCATTCAAATGCAATTGCGCGTAATAATCGATTCGGACGAACAACAGTCAACAGCTCCAGAACAAAGAAACTGTTTTCATGCCCTTAAGATCCTACTACTACTACTACTACTACAACTACTTCGAAATGGAGATGAACCTTGCCCAAGTTTCAGGCCAAGCCCATGTTATTGTTATTACAGCTGCGATTAATTAAGCAAACAAATCGAAGGGACTATTAAATACAGTAGCTGTAAAAACAAATAACCCAGAGCAACAAAAACCATGAAACAACAAAACGCCATGGAATTGCATTGCAAACCCCACCCCCCCCAAACGCATCGATCGAGCCATCGAGCTATTGAACCAATCGTCCACTCGACCATCGATCGATCGATTCGTGCTTTTGGCCTAATTAATTGCCAATCATAAAGGCGAGAGAGTGCAATGTGCTCGTAAAACGAATCAGTTTTAAATGCCCCATCCGCCAGACCAATTATTCAAGTTTGCGCCTCGAGTGTGGAATGAAACTGAAGCTGAAGCTGAAACTGGGACTGAGACTGAGACGGAGACTGGGAGTACGGATTGCAATCCAGACCAATGTGCATTTTGCAGTTCTGTGGCATAATGTGAAATGGAAATGCAACTGTAGATGAAGATGGAAAATGTGTTTGGTTCAAAGCACTCAAAAAGGTCGCTTTATGCCATAGTCATGCCATTTTATGGCAAATGTATGTGCGAATGTATGTATATGTGTATGGTGTCTTTGTGTGTGTTTGGCAATTAATTAAATTAAGTTTTCAACGAAAATGCCAAAGGCGTGAAGCAAACACACAAGATTGATAAACTCCATACAGAAAAAAAGAACAAACGATGCTTAAATGAATTCTCAAATACTCTTTGCTCACTGAAGTTCACAATTAATATATAATTTATTTTCCTTTAAATCTATATTAATCACAACTAGCTATTAACATAAGCTTATCTATTAGTTATTTTCAATCGAAGGAGTTGTCTAAGTTATCTGTGATATAAAGTAACTTCTGTCAGCTGCAACTTTGATCATAGTGCACATGTGTATGTGTATAATGCTTATGGGGAAGCTATCTTAATGACGCGCACTGTATGTATTTACATATTGTATCAGTTTGAGGGGTTGCACACTTTAATAAAAACAAAAACTTCTTTGTTTTAAAAGCCAGAATCTGCATATTTGTTTATAGAATTGAAGTACTTACTTAACTTGACTGCATTGAAATGAAAAAATAATTTCTTAAGTCTAAAACATGACAAATTAGAAAGATTTTAGAGATTAAAGACATGATAAAAATTAATGATGCTAGTCAGTCTTAATATCCTTGTGCTTTACTCTGTTACACCAGTAATCAGTTCATTCATTAATAAAATAGACTAAGAAGTCTCATACTTGTATCCTAAAAATATTTTTCAATAATAAATCTAAACTACTATGGTAAATGATTAATGCTACAAAATTTCAAAGGGCTAACTTAGGCACTTACTTAGCCATTATAACCTTAAGTGGTAAGAGCATTTTTAGCCAACAGGAAGTATCACAGTATTGGCAATATCGTTTTTCCCATATCGCCTGTTCAGTATTAACAACAAACGGCGATAACATTTTAATTGCGCTGATCTGTTCGATCTGCTGGTCAGTTTGTTAATGTCTTTTGGCAGGGGCAACAGCAACAACAACAAGAACAAAAACATTGGCTATCAATTGGCATCATGTTAAAGGGCTCTAATAAAGTTGCTTTCCCTTCGTTCGCTCTGTTCTTCTCTCTCTCTCTCTCTCTCTCTTTCGCTCTTCCTCTTATTCAGTTAAAACTCATCGATCTGTTGTGATTATTTATCGCTTCATATATCTTACATCATCTTATGGCCGCTCTTTGATAATGATAATGAAATCAACAACTGCAACAAGATCAGCAACTTGGCACTTGGCTAATCTGAAAGTTTGTCAGTTTTTCTTGCATTTTTACGATAAAAGCGGCCAACATGAGAAATCGATTTAAGCTGCTCCTGCTGCTGCTGATGGCTCATCATCATCATCATCATCATCGTCTTCTATATATGTACATATGTATATATCAGTGAGTCTGATCAGTTTATCAGTTGGCAATGCCTGCTTACATTTGAGCTTTGAGGATAAGTCAAGCAGATAGTAGATGCTGGTAGAAGATTACATCAATGTGGATGAAGTTGTGCTGGTAGTTTGACAGATATGTTTTCTACGTTTTGATCAACAACAAACAGATCGTTGATGAGATTCGATAGTAGCATTCCTAGGACATTTTTGTTCTATATCTTTGGCATCTTTTACCTGGCCTATTCCCAGGAGGCCAGCACGTGTGCAATTCGCAGTAATTTTGGGTATTCATATGCATGTACATACATACATATATGTATATTAACACACATTAGTGCATTTGGCTGCTGTGGAGTGGACTTCATTAAATTTCTATTTGCTCTACCTGTATTCTTCTTCTTTCTTTTTTTTTTGCAAACAAAAACATACTCATATGATGGATCATCGGATGGATGACTCAATCGTTGTGCAACGATCTTTTAGACCGGACATGCTATAGGAATAGAGATATCTGATTTATCCAAGACACACACGTGTGCTAATTACCAAGTAGCCATAGAGCACCAGTTGACCAGTCGGACAGATATAAAGAGAGAGAGGGAGAGAGAGAAAGATTTCAGATCGCAGCTGATGATCATCATGCAAATGTATGCCAATGTTAATGGTAATGGTAATGGTAACGGTAACCCAGTGGCAATGCCAATGCCAAATCATAATAAATATATGCATACAGTACGAGTCTGCAATCAAAAATCAATTCATAATCATTTGCAAGGTGCAGACGGCGGCAGACGACAGAGAGAATCCTGCTGGGGCCCACCACCAATGGTAGGGGCAATGGCAATTCAATCAAATTTGTTATAAAACTGTGAAAGTCCGCGACGGCAATCGGAAACAGGACTCAAAGTCAATATCAGAAGGCGAATTTGAAGCAAGAAGATGATGCCGAGAGAGATTTGCATGCGACATTATGCAAAATAAGAAAAGGAGAGGATCATTGCTTTGCATACAAACCTACAACTTGCTATATATACCTTACATATCATTGATTGGCGATCTGACGTACTGACGATCTGACGATCTGACAATCTGGCTCTGACTTGACAGACCGACTGACACACTGACTCCACTGATCGACAGCCAGACACAATTCAATCATTTCAGTGGACTGTACAAGTTTTTTTTGTTGAAGACGTAGGACGTAGGACGAGGTCGGTCGCTTGATCTTTAACGCTAGATTAAACGATCAGCGATCAGACAGCCCCCCAAAACGAAAGACATTCACGTGAATTGTCGTCATCGTCGTCAACGTCCTACGATTGTAACCGAGTGAGTGTACATACTTGTTTTATGTGTAGGTCGATCGCCTCTTTCGTTCATGGACCCAGCAAATTATTTCACTTACGATCACTCTGGTGGTCTCAATGTACAACTTGATTTCTGTTTCCTCTACTTCAATGGCAGTTTGATTTGTTTAAATTTAATTATGCATCGATTGTCGATCCCGATTTCGATTCCAAATTCGACGTCGATTCTTGGTCCTCTTCTCTTCTGCGTAGGTAGCCAAAATAAAAAAAAAAAAAAACTGAATTGAACTCAACTGAACCAAAATGTACATGGAAAATAAATATGTTGACAAAATCCGGCAGCCAGCAGATATGGTAACAGATACAGGTGAAATTATGATGGTTGTTAATGCTGTTTCTGCTGCTGCTGATGCTGCATTGCCCTGATCTGATCAGAGAGACCCTTTGATTTGATTATCATCATCAGCGGTCGACGTGCTGATCGTCAAACCGCCAAATGATGATCGATGCCAAATGTGACTCGTTGTTGCTCTCGATGCATTATACCTGTATGTATTTGTGTTCTGCGGTTTCCTCTGCGTCGCTTTAAAGATTTACATTTTCTGTACTTCACCCATTCTTTGTACGTGTACATGTGTATGAAGCGATCAATCAAAAATGCAAAGATCCCAGAACAAACGATCGAACAATTCACAGAAGTTTGATTTTTTTTTGTTCTTTTTCGTTGTGGTTTTTTCGTTTGACAGCAGACAAAATAGTTTACGAGCATTTGATGTGAGCAATGTGATAAACCACATACATATGATCAGAGGCAGGATCGGCGACAGAATCAGGATATATGCAAGATGCATAATGAAGGGCATAAGCAACAAAAAAAAAAAAAACTGTCACTGACATGATGTACAGTTTGTTAGAATGTGAATTGTGCAGAGCGCATCGTAAATTGTCGCGACGATCGATCGAACGATCAATCGATCTCCTCTTCATTGTTCATCCAATGATCATTAGTTAAATGAAGTTCACATAGGTGAATCTACTCTTTCTGACTGAGGGCAATATTTGACACACTTTTTCATCCAATTATAGTTTTAGCTATTTCCGCAATGTGTACTTAAATACTCATATATTATATAACTATCTCTATGTAGTGATAGTGGGTTACAACGTTATAATAAGTATGATCGATAAGTATCAAATAAATATACATAGATATATGAAGATATGTAGGTATATCATACCTAAACAATTTCACTTGAACCCGCCAGATAGTTAGAGTGAGAGAGGGTGATAGTGATCGTTGATTGTTATTTGAAGAAGATTTGGCGAGCATATAGAAAGGTATACATATATATATATATATATATATTTTTATGACAACGCTGATATCATGATGACCCGGCTTCGGTAGAACTGTTTGCACAGTGCCCCGTCGAGCTCTTTTATTATGCAAATAAGCAGGGAATCGTCGAAATGTTAAAAATGTTGTTTTGAATTGAAATCGGTTAAAGTGACTGCGTGGGTGTTGTGTGAACTTGCATAACTGTGTCAGCAGGCATCGGGCAATCAACAGGCAACAGGCAGTCGATCGACGAAAGAAAAAAAAAACAACGTCGCGTGCTAAGTCAATAAGCCAGTCCAAGACCAAACAAGTAAGTCAACATTTGTCGAGTGTGTCAAACGCGCGTCAATCAGTACATATGTAGATATATATATATATATGTATATTCATAAATCGTACATACATCGTATAGCTTAAGAAAGAGGGTAGGGAGGTAGAGCCTTAGGAATTATATATTTAAATCAATAATATTTTCCACATGCGATAAGCAAGCAGTACATCACCCACCCATACAATTGATCGAGGCACTGCTCCAGCTCTCTCCCTCTGTCTCTCTCTCTCTCTTTCTAGGAGTCCTGCCGTGGCACGTCATTATCATTAGGCTGCTAGGCCCATATATCACAGACATCCAAGTTGAAGTTGTCCAGATCTGCAGATTTAGGTCTCATGTGCTTGATATATGACTCGATTCTCCCGCACCTAAATTATGGTGCACACAAAGACCTGAACAGTGCAAATAGCCGCCAGCAGCTTGAGGCTACAGACAAGTTGCAATGTTTTTTCGCAGATACAGATATTTCCCCTCGCTTAATCTCTCCCACTCTCTGGAAGTTACCTTTGACTTGTTCCAGGAAGGTGTTTAGATCCAAACGCTTCCAGTGTTCTTCTTCTTCGTCCACCACGGACAATCAATCGATCAATTCGATTGAGCGATCTTTGGTAATAACAACGAAATATCTACGACCATCTAATGCAGGCCAAACTGAAACGCAGCTTGTTCTCGTAATTGAAATGATTGGATTGGATCATACAGCGCACAGTGGGTCAACATTGTTAAAGAAAAAAACAAACACAATTTCAATAGGAGAGACATTTCAAATGGTTTTTATATCTTAAATTATAAACAAAATTTTATTTTTTAGGAGTTTGCTTTAAAGACTTTTTATATTGTTATAATGATCTTAAAAAATTCAAATAAAACTATCAACTGTTATACTTTCTTTTAAATTTATGTAAAACTTAGACTGTTCTATATTAAACTGTTCTACATGATGGTTTTTCAATTCGCTCGACTACATCTAAAGGGTTATCTAGCATTTTCCTAACAGATCTTGAACAACTGTGGCCAGTGTATCATGAGAGGCTTTTTGTGTGTGTTTTTTGCTTTATTTTTTTCATGTATCCATAATAACCAAACACAATGCGAGCACACACAGCATGTCGTCGCCTGAAGCTAATCACATCCCATACACACACACACACACACACACACACACAGACAGAGTTGTAGTGATCACAGATCCAGACCAGTCATTCGTCTGATGCCTTTGCTGTCCTGTCCCAACTGGCTGTGGACCAACAGTCAGTCTGTCCGTTCGTTCATCCAAATGGCTCCAAGAGATCAGTCTATCATCATCATTGGGTCCATGGATATGGATGGATCTGTGGCGGCCAAAAGGAGACTATGGCGGCGACATCAACCGTGGATCGAGGCAAACAGCAGTCAAAACTCTGTCAGACAGTTTGTAAACAGTTTTCAAACTCACATCCCATCACATCGCATCACATCGCATCGCATCGCGATAAAGTGTGCGTCGACTTAGATGATGGGCTATGGCTTTCAGGTCTGTACTCCATTTCAGAAAACTGTGTCCGACATTTGCGCCATTATAACTTTATCGCTTTTGGACAGATTGTTGGCATGACGGTTGGTTGTTGGTTGGTTGGTTGTTTGCTTGGTCCTCCTATGGTCTGTAGTTTCTACGTTTAGTTGAGTGATGTACCTGCTGCTGGTTGTTGCTCCTGCTGCCAGAATGCTGATGATCATGAAGGCTTAATAGCATTAGGCCATCTCATGTCTCCATCCCTGATTCTCAGTCTGTATTGCTCCTGGTTGGGGGCATGTCAATAAAAAATTACCCACTGTCACGGCGGTGCGGCGTTTATCTGTTGTCAGTTTCGATCTACAATTTCCAATCTTGGCAAGCTACTTGTAATTGGTGTTGCTGTTGCAGTTGCTGCTGTTTGCTGGCAAGTTCGACAAACTAAACTAAACCAAACCAAGCCAAGCCCAAAAAAAATAATTTTAACCACATAGCCGACGACCTCAGCTAACCGACCAAGGCAAACCCTAACCACAGCGGCAGCTCTTTAAAAACCCATTTAAACTTACAAGCTTGTTAAGCTTGCCCCAAATCCAAAATATGAACCACTTCAACCACATGAACCACATGAGCCACAGCCGCATGCCGCGTTTAATGCAATTTCACGTCGACTTTTATCGCTGCCTAAGTAGCCACTAAACGGCAGCTCTTTAATCTCAACGACTTGGCGCGTCTGTTGCTGGTGGTTACTGCTGCTGGTGGCTGCCATTTAGTGGGCGCGCGCGAATCTTCAGCCCAAAAACTTTCTTTGCAATGCACTGGGTCGCGCCTACCTTGTTAAGCGCGAAGGACAAACTGGTTAACCTCCTTGGGACCCAGACATAAGGCATTGCTTCGCTTTTACGCTAAATTGAACTGCAACGGCAGAGTTAAGTATGTATGCAGTAATTGCGGATTAAATGCAGACCGATCCGAAGATCCGTTCATAAAATCTGATTAAGAATATTTCAATTAGCAGAGAGCAAGCCTCGCATCCTGCCCAGGCCTCCTCCTCCATCGTCCTACTCCCCAAAAGGCCTCACTCCTACCGCCCGTTTTGGCCTATCATAAAGCAATTTGTGCATACAACACAAAAGAAAAAAAAACTTTCTTTGTCGAAGAAGAAAGTTTTGTGTTTTTTTTTTCCATCATATTTAGTGATCGTTTCATCGATTTTCTTTCAGTCTTCTTGTTTTTTTTTTTGTTCGTATTTTTTGATTGATTCGTTTTGAAGATGCAATTTTTTTTTGGCATGCTAATTAAGTCACTTGACCTAAAGGGGAATACATACATACATACATATTGAATGGCAGATTAGTTGGTCATTGGGCAGTTCCCTTAACGAGATTGCCTTTAACGAGATTGCTAATTTCAGAGGAAGATTGTTTCTTTTTTTTCGTTCTTCTTTCAGAATGATGAGGAGATGAGGGAAAACAATTTTAAGAACTGAGCCACAATGAAAGCCATCTTAATCTCTGTGTGAAAAATATTCGATTCGTGCTACATAAACCTTTAATATTAGTTTTATTATAAAACAAGAATAGTTCAGGCTCCTAGCCAGATGAACATTATTGTCTAATTTGTTTTATAGTCATTTTCATTCTTCATAACATAATGAGTTTTTCCGGATACATCCTTGCAATATAAGTTAGAGAAGAGCTTTAAAAGTTCCAACTCTCCTTTCAAAATTTCATTGCCCATATTAACTTGAACTAAGTAAGTGCCTAATAGAATTAGAAGAGAGGTAAGAGTGGACTCTGACCTGCTTTTGGAAGAAGTTCCTGCGAGTCATAGTTAGTATTGCAGATAGAGAAAAATAATAGACTTTCCCTCTTTATGTATATTCTTGATCAGCCTATAATTAGCATATCAACAAGAAGGATCAGATGCTGTGAACTGAATGAGCGTTTAATATTCCAACTATTACAACAATTTCCAAGTTGTATAATGTGTAACATAATGCTTCTCTATATCTTTATTTATTTAATGCATTCAACTTAATTAACCTTTTGAAAAACCAATCAAAATTGAAATCCTTCAACTTTCCATAAATTATTTCAAGTAACTACACATTATACAAGTTACATATATGTAAATGTCCTTCGGTCATCTTTTGCTACTGTTGCCAATGATTATCATCAGAATGATGATGATGATGGCAATATTGATGCATAGTCATCTAGAGAGCCTGATGATGCAAAATTATGCCATATAAAATGCCAAGGTAAAATTGGTAGCCGAATAAACTTAGTTCAACTAAATCGGGCATACATTAACTTTCGACGCGCTGCGAGGCTGATCCACTCTCTATAGGCTTAATCGCTTAAACCGGGCACATGCATATATACACATATACATATGTATATATATCATCCAATCCAACAGGAGGCAATCAAGCCATCAAAATGCCTTCAAAAACACTTTCATTAAACTAAATTTTTATTGTGGCACCAAACTCCGACAGATATGTATGTAGGTATATAGTTATGGGACGGAGTAGAGGTAGGGGGGAGGGGATCAGATCGGGCGTCATTTTCATTTATGACAACCAACCGAGTGACTATAAAACTTTGACCCAGTTTTTTTCTTTTGGTGAATCTTTTTCCCGGCATGTTGTTGATATCATTTTCTCGCTGTTTTCTTGTTGTTGTTGTTGTTGTTTTTTGCCAAAAATTGCTACAAATTACACTTTTTTTCGGGGCGCAAAAGTGTGCCGCATGCGTGACCAAAGGACCAGATAAGCAGAAGCCAAAAGATGGAGATTGAAACGCAGATGGAGGGAGGCAAAAGGCAAGGAAATTGAAGTCAAGTTTTCCCCCCAATTGCAATTAAGTCGGCCGATGGAGACCAGATTAAAGTAAATAATATCAGTTGATTTTGTTGCCTGGGATGTTGGCTACAATAACTCATAAACGGTAATCACTTAGGCAGGCACTCACTCTCCCAGAAACTAGTTATGGGTTATCGGATGTAACAGCTCAGAAATTGCCAACTAACAATAAGACCGGCCCTCCACAAACGGACTCTGTCTTTGACTCTGACACTGTGGAGGGAATGCAATCCCAATATGAATTGCACTTTATCGCTGTTATCCTTTTGATTTATCTCTCACTTATAAGAGGTCCATCCGCACCACCAGTCAATCTTTCCACCAGTCTTAATTCCCATCTTGTCATATCGTTTCCTTGCAGTAGCTTTCTTTCTTTCTTATTTAGTCAATTCAAGTAGTTAAACCTTATCTGCTCAATGAAAACTGTTAAAACTTCACAATTCCAAGACACCAGCAAAGAGCGGAAGGGTGGGAGAAGGGGATGCCAAAAAGCCATTTATCTTAAGACAACTTTAAACGATAAACTTCACTTAAATACTAATATTAAGAGCGAGAGAGGGAGAGGAGGGAAGTACAAGGTTGTGAAGTAAGTGTGTTGGGGTCCTCTTGTTGCAAATAGTTGCAAAACTTATTTACATTTAATTTGCATATTTTGAAATGCACAAAAACAATCGCCAATTGGAGGCTGCCAATAAAAGGAAATGTTTTTAAGTCAGTTGAAAAAAAAAACCATATAACAAAATCCTCATTAAAATAAGCCAAGAGGGAAGAATTTTAGGAATTCCTTGTTTTTGGTGGTAATTAAAATAGATTATAAAGGATATATATATGTATAGTTGGATTTGGTCAGAAAAATCGGACATATCCCGGACAGAGAAGAAAGAGTTTTCGAATTTGCTGGAAGTCAAGGTGAAACTAATTCATTTTGCTATGAAACGAACTGGATCCTAGGACTATATCACATAGATGACTCTCATAAGAGTTAGACTTAATAAATCAGAGAAATCTAATTCGAATTCTTTTAAATTTTGTTATACACACTTATAACTAACTTTTTTTCTTGGCTGTAAGATAAATAATTTTGCAGATGTACGGCAAAATCGACAAAGCAGTTATCAAAGATTTTGTTCGATCGACACACACATTTGGCCTTATCGATCCATCCTTACACACTCACACACACACACACACACAAATACATATGTTTAGTTGTGTGTATGAGAGTGTTTGCATTGTTGGTGATAATCATTAGTTAAGTTGTTAACTGATTTCTTTTAGAGATTTGTCAAGAGAGTCCCCAATCCTTAAGCAGACATTCAACTTGTACGGATCTTTGTGTCTCTCTATCTCTCTATCTCACTTCCATCTCTATTCCCTTTCTCACTCTTGTCTTTCCCTCTCTCTCTCTCTCTCTCTCTCTCTCTTCTGTTTTTGTGAAATATTTTAATGTGATTTATCTGCTCGATTCTTGGCAAATAACAAGCCAAACATGCTTAACCATAAATCAGCCAAGCCAGGCTTTCTTACGGCTAATGAGACAGATTGCTTGTGACTTGTTGGTTCTTCACGTCTTAAAGAGACAGAGAGAGAGAGAAAGAGCAACATAGAGAGAAGATCTGCAAAGTTCTCAAGTCTGCAATTTGATCTGTTGGGGTCAAATATATCTTGCCGGTGGTCCAATTCAATTACTTACAACAAATGATATTTTATGGGTATTTGATGAGCATTATGGCCAATTGCCCGATGGGTTAATAAATTTAATTTTTTTTCTTCTTTATACTCTCAAAACAAAATGAGGCAAATTGAACATACTCAAGACTCATGTTACCTTTGCTAGCTAGAATCCATTAAATAAGCTGTAAATGACAAAGATTTCTTTTCCGAAATAGCAAGTCTTCTATTCATGCCTAACAAAATGGTTGAAAGTTTCAAAACATTTCCCTTGAAACTCTTTTGATCTGTTATATATGATAGCCATATGGAAGCATAACAAGTGGTTAATCTTTATTAAACTATAAAAATCTACACAAACCGAAGATAGATCTATGTTAAGGGCATAAATAACTAATACCTAAACACGAATACAAAGCTCAAAATCAAAGAAATTACAACTTAAACTTCCAGTTATTTACCTTATAAACGACAAATCTGTTTACTCAAAAGTTTTTTCAATGTAGAGTATCGCCAAGTCGTGATTTGTTCTTTGTTTTTCATCACTCATTAGAGAAGATGCCTTCAGATAATGCTCAATCGAAGGGCCACCGGCAATGAAACGTTTTTTTTTGCTTTGGCACTGGGCACATGCGTTTCAGTTGTGCGTATGTGGTGCGTGTGTGTGTGCGTGTGTGTGTGCGTGTGTGTATGGCTGTGTGTGGGAGCTGCAACATAAATCCTAATCCCTGAGTAAAGCACAAAAAATAACATCACATAAATAAGACTGAAGGATCTCTTGTTTTTATTGCTTCGAGTTTTTTTTTTCTTTTACAATAAATCACGCATTTCTTTCGCCAATTAAGCCGACGATCAATTTGCGATCTGGCAATCTGCAAAAACATTGTCGAAAAGAGTTCTTTCTTTCTTGCCCTTTTTGCTTACTCAATTGCATCTCAATTAAACTTGCTTAATAATACTTAATATAAACACAATGTAAAAAAAAAAAAATTATAGTTTTAAGTATTTATTTTTGGTTGTCTTTTTATTTCCATGATCGACTGGCTCCCGATGTACTGGGCGAACTACCAGCCACTGGAGCGAAACCCACACGATTATTGGCCAAATCGAATTCTGTATAATAGAAACCAATGAAAATATCACCCAATATCCAAAAGTCCGTGTCCATGGTCTCAATGCCCAAGGTGCAGACACCGCCCTCCATTATAATATAATCAGATGGCGTTAGAGTGAATGTTGTGCCGCCAATTTGAAAGTAGAGAGATGGCAAAAATGGTACCAAACTACAATCAACTTCATACGCATCATTCATTATTTGCAAAATCTGTAAAATCGATTGAGCAACATCTGTGGGCACCACCAGCAATGAGGTTCCCGTATCGGCAATAGCCTGACACGATGAGCACAACAAATTGTCACCCAAATTAACACCGTCCATTTGGAATTGCCAATAGCCCTCCTGGCTAATGGGCACATAAGTGAGATCACCAGAATAGAGTGTAGAATCCGATCCGCCCAATATAAGCTCACCGCCATTGCCCTCGTTATAGATCGATGAGACGGCCGTGTTGGTTCTCAGCAAATAGAACGAGAAGACAGCATTCTCAACTAGACCCTGCTCGTACATATTATAGAATGGTGGCAAAACACCATCGACAGCCAAATCGGCATAACCCATGCCAAAAATGCCATCGAAGGCTGTACCCGATAAGAAAGATGATTCGGTAGTTGCTTCGGCAAATGTCTGATTCGTTATGGTTAGTCCGGCCACACTAATTGTATCTATGGACAGATACCCGGTTAGATTGCCAGTGCCATATTGAATCGTAAAAGCTGTTCCATTTGCATAATATGTGCTGGATTCGGAAGAATCGTAAACAGCTTGGTTATCATATATGCAACTGTAACAACCCGAGCCGGGCACCCACAGATTCGATGACCCCGTATCGAATAGGACCACAAAGGTTTGAGCTGGAGTACCGATACTTATCGTACCATAATATTCTGTGTTTCCCGTCTTATTGAGATATTCCACTGCTGTGCCATCGTAACTGTCTGTAATTGCTGCATTCACATTGTATTTCCTAGCCAAATTTGCCAATTCGATCTTCTGGCCTTGGCGTGTTCGTTCAAAATTGTCAAAACGTTTGATGGGTATACGTGTCAATCCATGGACATTGATTGCCAATGTAATGAGTAGTAGAAATGAAGCCCATACCTTGGGCACAGGTCGTAGGAACACCATGGTGAACGCGCTTTTAGAATTCGTTTGGTTAACCAACTGCTACACTGACCCAATTGACAGTAGCATTTATAGACAAAAACACAAGAAAGCCTCAAGAAATTATCAATTTTATTTTGTCATAGATAGTAGAAATCGATCTAGATAAGAAACTATTAATATCCAAAGAAAGTAGCAGCAGTTGAAATTGTCGTTTGTCCATACAATGTAAGTGCCTTAATTGAATATGACCAAAATTCAAAAGAACCCATCATTTAGCCATATAAGTATGTACATTGAAAGAGTAAGAGCTGTTAGGTCTCTCTTATAGGTACTTCCCATTTTCTTTTTCTTTTTTTTTTTGATCTATTCAAATTGTAGCAAGTTTCGTATTGAGTCAATAAAAATATTTCTTATCTGTTCATGTTTATCAGTGAATTTAAATCCTTTTAATTATGTTATCTATTTCGTATAGGTTCATGGTAATTCGCTTACTCATTTAATAAAGAAAAAAAACAAATAAATAAACACTCATGTGTTTTCTGTGTTATCTCTAGAACATGAATCAAATAACAAATGACACCCTTAGTAACTTCTACTTTTATGCTCTGCTCTGTTAGAAATGGAATTTGATCTAAAAAATTAAAATTTGCAACTACTTAAAAGACGAAAGTTTTGTTAATTGAAACATTTTGTATCAATGTAAATCTGGGCTCTTATTTAGTAGTAATTAGTTTAAATTGGTGTTCCTAAATTAAGAATTTACTACTACTTTTATAGCTACTTTTGTTAGCTATAAACTTTGATTGACATAAATTATGTTTTTTAAGAAACTATAGTTAATTAACCTTAAAAGGCTTGAAGCACCCTTAAGGTATGCAATCATAAACAAACGTTATATAATCGCAAAGCCTGTTTAATTAAAAAATGCCAAAAAAAACAGTCCAACTATTTTCTATATTATAAAGTCCAAAGATTGCTTGGACAGAACAATTTTTTTAAAGTCTTTAAAGTGAGTAAGTTAAATAATCGTAATTAAAATTTGCTTTATTTAAAACTTTTACCAAAAACTTTTTAAGTTTTTAAGTTATATGATGAAAAATTTCATTCAAATCAGAATATCAAAATGTTTCCTAAAACTACAAATTCTGTTAATCGAGTTGCATAATTTGGCTTTTATTCGATTTTACCTAAAAATTTTCTATTAGAAAGTCTAAAAAATATTACCTAACGTTTTCTTTTAGTTTATGAGTTTTTTTATTTGTAACTTCCTAAAACTATAAATTACAAAAATCGATTTGCATTAATTTTTTTGTTATCACAATTTTGTTGCATTTTTCAAAATGTATTTATAATTGAATGAATTTAATTAACTTCCCTAATGGAGTTGTCAACCAGCAGGGCATAGAGAAAAGATCAAACTGTGTGTATGTGTGTGGGAAGAAAGGACAAATGAAAAAGAAAGAAAGGCAACTGGACCCACCAAGTTGAGATATAGATGAATGAACTAGAGAATTAGGACAAAGACAAAGAGTTATTGTCCTTAATGTATGCAGATAGTAGCACACAACGAGAGAGAGAGAGAGAGAGAGAGAGCGAGAGAGCGAAAAAGGAAAATCTACAGAGCCTAGTTGCCGCCATCTACTAGACACTAGAGGAGTAGGAGTAAGAGTAGGAGGTGTCTAGTCTTGATGCGCCATGACCTAATGTTGCACTACACACAATGGGCCATAAGAAGATGCTGATCATGAGATCGTACGGCAGCATGCGGCAGTGTCAACTTGGATTCGATGCGCTACCAGCAGGGCAAGGAAAAAATGTCCTTCTCTGTGTGAGTGTGTGTGTATGTGCGTGTGTGTGGGTGACTCACACTTTGGTTAGCGCTCAAGTCAAACAAATTGGGAATTTATCACCGATGATGATGAGTTTCCATGCCAAAGCAAATGCATTTTTTACACTTGCTCAGTAGTTCATAGTTGTTCAACCATTTGCAAATTGATTTCGCCTGCCCCGAAATACAACAAAACAACCAAAAAAAAAGTGTCAAGTCAAAAATATATAAAGAAAAACCAAAATCAATGTCAGGATCACCAGCGATCACAGCTGGGACCAAGTCTATCCAATTTCAAAGCAAATTCCCAGGCAAATGCCGCCAAACCATAACCAAAGCAAGCAAAAAAAAAAAAAAACAAAAAGATCAAGCTCTCTGAGCAAAAAGTCATTGTACTTTTCCGATATATGTATAATCGGTTATATATGTATATATATGGCTGGTCGGCCCTAAATCGCCACAAAAACAAAAAGTCCCACAGGCGATGCATTTTAACTTCAATTTCATTTCGCTCTGATCGATTTTTGCACGCAAAGTGTGAGGGAATCGCTCTCTGTACTTAGCCATTGAATTTATTGATCAGACGGAATAATATTTTATTGTGCAAACTTCTGCACCTCCTCGAAATGCCTCTCCCTCTATCATTTTGCCACTCACCCACTCTATCTTCCTCTTTCTCTCTCTTTGACGGCGGTGCGTTATCAGTCCAAACTCCACCTCGAAAGCGCCGTTGGCTACTGCAACGTTTCGGATATCGTTTTTGGTTTTTGGTTTTTGTTTTTTTGTTGTTTTTTTCGGTTTCAAGTTTCGGAGCGGGGGCGAATGCAAAACAATAATCGATGCCGGGTTGCAATAACCGGGCACCCAACATCCATTTAAAAACGTGTTAAAGAGGCAGCCATCCGTAGTGGAATCCGTATATAAACCAGCCACAACCAACAACATCCACGCCCACACTAAGCCTCCCTCTTGTGTGTGTGTCTGCCTCCCCCCTTTTGGTTTGGCTTATTTGATTTTAGACGCATTCATTTCGCGCCCAGCGGCTCTTTTGGTTGTACCTTCGTTCAGTTGTTTCGTTTTGAATTTCGCCCTGGCTAACAATGAATTTATGATGTGATTTCGATCATTTGACATAATCTATTTAGCGTCTGCTGTGCCGTCGTCCATGGAGTGTGGCTGGAACCACCTTCGTTTGTACCTTGATCTTTCTTTTTTCTCTCTCTCTCTCTCTTTTACATTCAAGTGCTCCAACACCATCCTATGTCCATCGTTTTGCCTTTTGTCTTCTCTTGACCATCGGCTGAGCACTCGATTTGGGCATTGCGGGCATAATTTGTAATGAGATAATTTTATTTGCTTTGCCCAATGACTGTGGTCTGTACACAGGAAGAAGCTCGACTTTGGCTTTGAGCATATTTTCAAGCCAAAGATATGTATGATTAAAGATCATTCAAGGGGCCACAGAGACAAAGGAAAGTAAGAAAGAGAGAGAGCGAGAGAGAGAGAGAAAGAAAGAAAGAGTAAAGCGCTTGAAGAAAGTTTTTCCAAAAAATTTTCTATTTACATTTGGTATTTTATATAATTTCACTTCATATAAATTGATAATTTACTGAGATGTATCTAGGAATGGATCTTGTCATGAATATATGTAGTTAATTTCAGTTTAACGTTGGAAAATAAAATATTGTAAATGAGTTTCTAAATTTACTTTTGACCAATTTGTGGCTAGTTTTAAATGTTATTCGACCAATACTGATTATGAATATTTGTCACCATATCTGTTTTTGATTATTCTTATACATATCTCGAAACTTTGACATCAGTGTTCTACTTATAACTTACCAAAGGACTTTTAACGAAATGTTCAAAATTCACTGAAATCGATTATGGAGTTGCAATTATCTCACATTGTTGCCAAACACCAACAACTCAAAAATTGGTAATTTAAATGTTAGTGATTTTCAATTTTTTCTTTCAGACCTTTTTTAAATGATGATCCATTAGCTTTTATTGATTTTCGTGCAGCATTTTTCTAATTTGCAGCCCCAAAAAGGAAATGCAAAAATGATGGCCAGCCGTGGCCAAGTAAATGAAGCGGCCAACCTTGGTGGCAAATATTGTCTGCCTGGGTGGTCTCCATAACAGCAGCAACAACAGCAGCAGCAGCAGCACCAACACCGCCACCACCAGATACAGCAACGACAACGTTCAAGATGGACATGGACATGGAGGAGACGACGCTCAAGATGATGATGACGACGAGACGGCGCTGAAAATCAACTCAATTCACTGGCATGTAAAGCAAATGAGGAGCATTTTATGCAAAAAGAAAAAAACAAAAATAAAACCAAAAAAATGGCAAAACAAGTTGGCTCCAAGAAAGAGAGATTGCCAGAGTGAGTAGTTGATGGCTATCGATCAATGTGAATTCTCGGTCGGCAAGCTAAGAGATTACAAACAATCAAAAAAGAAACCCCAAAAAAAAAAAAAGGAGAGCACATAATCCCCCCCAGAAAACCAAAGCAAGTAACAGAACTTCCGAATACTAATAACAAACAATTAGTAACTATCAGCACTGATATTAACTGAACCTGTAAACCAAGACCATGACCATGGTCTCTGACCCACATACAAAACAAAAAGCGTTTCCTTTTTTTCTGTTTTGGGATGAGATGTAGCCCATCATCTCATGGATGGAGATGAAGATGAAGTTGCAGTTGACCGAAGATAAGCAAGAGCAGGGCGTGTGGCCCAGAGTTTTATTACACCACAAACGAAGAAAAAAGAAAATGTGTAAGCGAAAGGATAAACGAAAGGATATGCAGTAGAAGGATGACAAAAACAGAAAAGAAATGTTTTTAGACACTTTGTGGTAGGTCCTGGCTTCTGTCTAATTAGTCGTAGAAGTAGTAGTAGTAGTTGTCTCCACTTTCTTCATCTAGATAGTAATCAACGTGGTTTAGGTCCTGACTAATTGCATCCCAGCAAGGGTTTTTTACCCCTTTTTGCGGTAGGTGAAAGTAGTAATAAAAAAATTTGAAGAAAATTCTTTTACCTCAAAATTCGTTATGCTCATAAAACCAGAGAAAAGGAGAAGAACAAAAAAAAAACAGTAGCCCAAAGTAGCAACAACTATCCAGGTGTACCTTATATCAATAAATTTTCAGTTATCTCTTAGAAATTAGTTAGACATTTTAGTTTCACAAAAAAATACTTGAAGAAATTAGTAAAATTATGTTTGTTAATTGAGAAGAAAATTGTTGAATAAATTAGGCATTATTACTTATCTTTGATTTAGAAACAAATTTTCTGAATAGGAGCTGAAAAAGTGTTTCTTCATTTCTCTTTAGCAGGTTTTACCATGGATGTATCAGAATTGACAAAAGATCTAGATTATATATACTCACATATATGTTCATATTTCGTGAGAAACTGCTGGGGTTTGAAAAAAACTGGAAAACCTGGTAAATTGAAAACTCGTAAAAAATTTTGTTCCCTTGCCATTTCGAACTATCGAGACTTGACTGTATATACTGATTTTCCTTCAGGCCCCCTCCAGAACACTAAAGAGGACACCAAAGTTTTTTGTTTCGCCTTATTTCGTCGGAAGGTTTCGATTTCCTCAAGTAAAATAAGCGTTTTTTCCCCTTATTGTGTTTTGGAACATAACTTCAATCTTTGACATTGACAAACATTGACTCTAAGGAGATCTAATGTATGAAATCTGGCCGCTTATCCATCCCAGGCCATTTTAACTGTGATATGCGGCTAAACTCGCTTACTTTGCAAATAAAATACCCTATGAGAACCTAGAATATTTAATTAACCATATTTTAAAAGTACATATGTATATATAATGTGTAAATAGAATATTGGCAGTTCAGAACTAAAAAAAACTTTTAACTCGAATTTCAAAACCGTTTTTCATACAATTAAACCCCCTCTCGATGCGTCCATGGTTAACAATTCGCATTGTAAGCGAGGATCAGAGAGATGGAGATGATGATGAAGAGTTGACAATGTGCCATGTGAAAAATGTCATTTCAATTATGATAAAAATTCTACAAATTAAAATTCATCGTTACAAAAAAGAAAAAACGAAGAGAAAACAAAAAACAAAAAAAAGAAACAAAACAATTCTCTACAAAAATTTGCACCCAACTTTAATTAAAACTGACAAATTTTTATAGACTTACCAAGTCTCTGCGCGAGGCAGCGCAGCATAAATCAATGCAAAGTCCAAAAGGAACCTAAAAGGAACCGGTATAGCAACTACTACCACAACCAGAGAGGCGATTAAGCAAAAAAAAAAAACATAAGGTAAAAAATAAAACCAACAAAAATGCGTATTAATTTTTATATGCGAAACGAGGAAAAACGCTAAAGCGAAAAAAATAAACTTGAAGTTGCAAATCAAAATTGAATTGAGCTGATGATGAGCTTGAGATTCAGCCATAGTGTCTCTCCTCACTTGGTTTGGCAGATCCTGGCTAATGAATTTGATATGCTGACCCCGGCAGGGTCAGTGGGAACAATGGCAAACAATGGCATGAAAATACAATGGACATCAGGGAAACAAACAACAAAAAAGAAATACGAAAATAAGAGTTCAAACGAAACAATCGTAAATTTCTAATTGAAAACGTATTTGCGCCACGGTTGACTTTTTGTTTGAGAATGAAAATGAGTATTGAATATGAGTGAGTGTGTGTGTGTGTGTGTGTAGGGTCCATTGGGTCCATGTTCATTGTTTGGCATTCGATTTCTAGGAAATATATCTTTGGCCAACGCGTGTCACGATTGTCGACAATCCATAAATTAGAGTAACACTTACTTAAATGCGATCACTCGTCACATAAAATTGTCTCTCCGACGCTCTCTATCTCTGTCTTCTATTCTACTCCCCTCTTGCCAAATGCCGGACATCCGTGTGAGGACCTTTTTTAGTTTTTTTGGAGCTCTACTCCATGAAGTTTTCTCTATCTGTATTCCTGAGTGTATGTCCTGTCAGCAGCAGCCGCTTATGGTCATTCATCCTTATGGCGCATCTTGGCCGGAAACCAAAAAAAAAGCAGACAGATTCACAACCTTACCCAGTCCCAGTCCCAGTTCCAGTCCCAGACCAAGTCTCAGTCGAAGACGCAGCATTTCCGATGCTGTCTACTTATGCACTTTTTGTGTTTTTTTTTTTTTTTTGTATATGAGCCCAGACACAGTTAATTGAGTTGTTCATTACTTTTTATGCAATTCATGGCCGTGCATTGTCCTGGCCAAGCATGTCCTGCTGCTCCTCCCAAACCAACGACCACACACTAATGCCCGCTGTGCCAGTTCTCATTGTGAACACTTTTGACGGAGGTGGTCCTGGTCCTGTTCCTGTTCCTGTTGCTGATGCTACTCCTGGTTATCTACCTACAACTAACTACAAGCACACACAAGTCTTCTCCATTCTCTCAAGGGGGTTTTTTTTTTTGGCCCAATGTTAAGTGAAGGGAAGTGCAAAGCTTTCAAAAAAAACAACATTAAAATATTCATGGGGAAACTTCCATTTAAGCTGCGATTTTATTTTCCCATAAAGGAAGCACCATACAGCCGAAAAAAAAGAAGAGAACTTAAAGTGGCTAAAAACGTTTAGTTCACTACTAGTTAAACTAAGATTAGTCTCTACCTAAAATAAGGTTAAATTTAGAATAAATCCAATAATATTTTTTCGTTTTCAACGATTCGTATAAATATATCTCAAGAGGGGCAGACTTACCCCCTTACCCTTTACCCTGTAAAGGGCTATGAAAAGCGACTAAATATTTGAAAATCTTAAAATTCTTAAATTTAAATAAAATCAATCCCAAACTCCTTCCTTGTAAAGACAAAATGGTAAAAATTTTTTAAGAAGAGGCAATCTTAATATGTCAATAAGTTGGTAAAATAATCAATTGTCAAAAAAACTGCTTAAAACTAATTGAAATTTAATAAAGTTCTTTAGTTTCCTTGCTATACCATGCAAAAACCTGTTTTTTATATATCTTCTTCAGCCTAATTAATATTTTAATTAAATTTTAATGGGTAACTTTTAATAAAGATTATAGCCAAGATCAAGGCAGTTCTTGGGGGCTTAGTTAAAAAATGTATAGAGACGATTGTAAAATCTTCGAAATTATCTTGCTCCAACTAATTGTTAACAACAAGGCAACGATCGAGGGGCGATCGATAACAAATGTCTAAAGTTCATATCTATAGCCAATCACTGGTGCTCGTTACATCAACTGCTGACTTCTGGTTAAGAGACTGCACTCCTTTCATGTTGTTGTTGTTGTCGTCTGATCGTCTCTTGGCTCTTGGTAACTTTTTCGTGCTCGTCTCGCATCAATTAAAGCCGCACCAATGTTTTCGCACCCGGTACGCAAATCGATTAATTCCGCGCCTAAATGCGATAAGCCAACGTCAACGCCATTTGCCAGGGCCCTGTGGATTCTGGCCACAGCAGTCAATATTTAACTTTGAACTAATTATTTCAATGGAAAGGCAAATAAGTTGATTTTGCTGTTACTGCACCTTTGCCACCTCCCGCCTCCCGCCGCCCACTCTGCAGTAGCAGAGATCCCTCTCACTCTCTCTCTCTCTCTCTCTCTCTCTCTCTCTTTCTCTCTTCTTTGGAGTTCTCGTCATCGTGCTCTCATCTTGGTCCTCGTCCTCATCCTCATTCACGTCCTTTGCTCTGCTCCTTGGCATGTTTTTTTAATTATAAGCAACACGCAGGCGGCTCCAGATTTTTTTTTTGTTTTTGTTTCTCGATCGGTACGAGATTCTCTCCACCAAAAACCCATGCCCAAATGCCCATTCAACTCTGAGCATGCGCGTGGCCACGTTTTTGTTACGTTCACATCGATGTCCATGGAGTTGATGCGCGCGCGATTTTTGCCACTTAATAGCGCTTAAACACGAACATTTTGAATTGTGTGGCGAAAAGGAGCAACCAGCTCCCAGCACCCAGAGTCCCATGGTCAGTCTGTCCAGGCCAGGAATCAAAGTGCAGCGCGTAATTGCGCGGCTCTACACCAGAAAGCAGAAGCCAGCCCAGCTCAGTCAACAAGAAAGAAACAAACAAACCAACAAAACAAACGAATCAACGTGGCCAACAACATAGCCCAAGAAGTTGCGGTGTGAATCTGCCCTATAATAATAATAAGAATAACGATGAAGATTTTCGAAACAATTTGGATGACTTATCTTTGAGACATTTGTAAGGCAATTTCATATAGAGCATTACTTGAAAGCTTTCACGTAAAGCTATCTATATATAAACTTTTGAAAGAAAGACTTTTTGTCTTCAAGTATGTATCACACACATCATGCCCCAATTTCCCAATTACAGGGTATGTAACTGAATTTCAGAGCATTTCTCTGGGTTCCCTTTAACTTCTGGCCACATTGTACATAAATTAATTTGTGCATATAATGCGCCTTAGACCAATTCTGCCACAGCCCTTACTCATACCCTTCCTCATCCTCATGCTCATCCTTATGATCATCCTCATGCAACTCCTACTCCTGGATATGTGCGTGGCTGCAAAGCATTCATCAATCGGCCACTCGCATTTGTTTGCTGACAATGAATTGCCCACTGAGAGAGATGACTCTGGTGTTTGGTTTGGTTGGCTTCTTGACCATATCTTGGTTCAAATTAAAATTCTTCTGCAACTGGGCATAATTAAAAGACCCCAAGCGGATGCCTAATGAAGTAATACGGCATTAGACGAATCAGTTCTATATATCAATAAGAAACTGACAAGCAAATCCAAAGCCAAAGACATATGTACATACATACATACATACAAAAGGAATTCGTCTGATCTCTTACAAAGCTTTTGGGCCACGCGTCTGCAAAAGATTGTGAAAGGCGCTTTCTGTATATTATTGTGTGTATAAATAATTGCCCATCATTATGCCTGATGAGTGAGCAACACCAACTTCCTTCTCCAGCATCAAGATGAGTCGAAATAAAAATCAAATCGCGTACAAATCAAATACTTACCAAGGCTCCCTCCCTCAGTCTCAACCTCTCAAATAAAAAAAAAAACCCAAAGATGCCAGATCCAAAATTGTGTTTAATGAGTGACTTTAGTGCGGAAGAACGAGCTCTGGCCATGGTGATGCTAAGGCTGGGACTGGAATCGGGACTCAGTGCTGCTGAGGTAGCTTAGCCCATTATTCAAGTTTTATTTATTTTGCCTCATCCGCGCAAAATTAAAAGTTTTGTGCGCCCAAGTCAAAAGTGCAAATTTTCGCAGCCACATCAGACGTCATATTAGCGAATCAACTGACAAAGCATATGAATATCAACAGCGTTTGAACAAGTGGATTAAAGGTGCAAACCCCAACTCAAGACAGTCGCGCAATGGCACAGGGATAAGGCCAAGACCAAGACCAAGACCAAGACCAGGACCTAAAACCAAGACCACAATGGCCATGGCCATAATATCTTAGTAGCAGACACACGTCTGCTGGATGATGCTGTTGCCGTTCGTTGTTGTTTTCTTTATAATTAAACTGGGAAAGCAAATGCAGACTGCGATCAATGACAGCAAAAAACCAAAAAAAAACCAAAAAGGAACCACAAAAAGCTACTTCAACTTTTGTATACTCTATATGAATATATCCTTCTCTATCCTCGTTGGAATTTAAAAGAGCAAAATCTACGCAATGGCAATTAAATTATTAGAAACTATTAAAAACTAATTCTAAAGCTCCCTTAAAGTATGCTAAGAATTCAGATTCTTGATCATAAATTTCAGAATGTAGTCGGGTAAGTGTAAAAGCCAAAACCTTTAATCTACCAATTGGGATTGGGAATTAACACTATTTCTTTAATTTATAACCAGTTGTCAAATGAATTTAATTTAACAATTTTGAGTTTATATATGTTTATGTTTATGCTATTTGCTTTAGTTAAGCTACCCAAATTTGGGCAGAGAGTCATTGAGAAGAGTTGAGCTGAAAATACCAGTTCCCAATCGAGTTGAGTTAAGTTGAGTTGCTTTTCATTCATGGAATTGGCGACTACCGACAGACTCGACCAACTCCCATAAGCCGCTTAAAGTTCTCTCTCTCTCTGTCTGTCTCTCTTTTTGGGTATCGCTCTCTAACTTTGACTCTGAGTAACTTATAGGTTGTGGTTCTTTTTTTTTGTATTATTATTTTGTTTTTTGACTAATGTGCAGCTTACACTTGACTGCCACACAATCAACACCATCAGGCGGCAGGCAGGCAGGCAGGCAGGCAGGCAGGCAGGCAGGTATTCAGTCAGTCAGTCAGCTAGTCGTCTGGCTGCATCAGACGGAACATTTGGGACCTCATCATCATCATCATCATCAGCAGAAGCAGCAGCAGCATCAACAGAAGCAGATCCAAGCCGGGCAACTCATCACATTGCCACTCCAAATGCTTTGGGTCTCCTCCTGATCCCGATTACTCGTATTAAGGCAACGCGTGTTGCAAGCAGCGTAAAAATTCACAAATTTGCTGATGCGACTGTCGATAGGTGGACGAATGGGCAAACATGGATGTATGGATGGACGGACTCTTGCCACTTGCTGCCACAGCAGCAAATCAAATTTTACCGTTTGTTTTATTTGACTTTGCAACGCCTCCAGCTAAAAAGTGGAGGGCCTAACGGCGCTTAAGATTTACCATCAGTTTGTTTTTCCCTGGAACTTGGTCCCACTGGTCCTGCCCCCACACTTCACTTTCATAGTTAGTTAAGAGTCAACAAAGAGGAAGTGCTGTTGGCTGATGCACCTGACACAAGCTACAGCTACTGCATATCCACACTACAGATGGAGATAACTCAAATTTGCAGATTGCGAATCATTTTCACTAAATCTTTAATTCCAGAATTTGAAACACAATTGTGGCAAACAGTAAAGAAACTTAATAAACCCTTACAGGTTAAGAAAATTCATTATCCTGCAGGACTAGAATTTCCTTCATCTCAAATTCAATTCTGGCGACATTTTTTAACCAAAAATGTAAATATCATTGTTAGCGTTTAACTAAATGCCCAAATTTACACTTCTTCTTAAGTCTGCTAATAGGAACTCACCAAAATTTCTTAAGAAATTTCAAAGGTTCAAAGTTTGTATACCCTTGCAAGTTTTTTGTTACTCTTCCCTTAACTATAACCGTCAAAGTGGAAGAACGTTTTATCTAAAGAGTCTAATGTCTACGAAAGAACGGCCTTAGCATAGGAAAGAGTCACTGTTTTCCACCGATCGTTCCTATGGGAGCTACATATATATGATATGGTGGTCCGATCCGGCTAAATCCGATATACATATACAAACTGTGCAGTATATACAAGCCTACATGAACTTTCAACCCTGTGGCTTTAACGGTCTAGAAGGATTTCGCGTTGATCCAAACGGACGGACAGACGTCGCTTTTTGAACTCGTCTCGTTGTGCTGACCAAGAATATACAAATATACTTTTTATGGTCGGGGTAGCTTCCTTCTTTGCGTTTCACACTTCTAACCAAAATGAATATACCCTTTTTGCAAGGGTATAAAAATTATCTCATTTAATGAAGCGAAACAATAACCATTTACCGTGAAAGTAATTATGATAATTACTTAACTTATTATCAGATCAAATTATACAAAGAATTCAAGCGAAATCAAGCTTTTCTATATATATATAATATGTTCTTGTACATATTATTTTGAGTTTGTCGTTATGAAGCAACTACTTATTGTCGGTATTATCGCCATATTTTTGGCATATAATGTAAGTCTTTTGCAATTTTCGGAATGTTTTTAATTTTAAATTCATCTGTATATCCAGGATGCGGTCATCTTTAAACTAACGAATTACGTCTGTCAGAGTTACAATGAGTCGTGGATCATGATACACAATTGTCGTCTAAAGGTCATAGGACGCGGAAAAATCGGTGCATATTTCAATGCAACTATTCGATATCCGGCTAATGCGATATCAATTGATATTCAAATCTACAAACGGTCAAATGGTTATAAGATCTTTTTTACAAAATCTAAAATTGATGTCTGTCGCTTTTTGAAAAAACGCTTCGATCCTGTTTTAATACTAATTGGAAATTTGTTTTTGGATTTCACAAATTACAATCACACATGCCCATATTTTGTGAGTCATTTGAATAACCATCAATTGCATTCTCCATACATATTTAATATTAAAATACTATCATTTCAAAGGGGCCGGCAATAATGGATGGCTTCTATCTGAGACCACAATTGTTAACACTTCCCATTTCGACTGGTGATTATATGTTGGCTATAACTTGGTATTTTGAGAAAAAAATGCAATTTCAAACAAACGTGAGTTTTGCTTTCGTTGAAAATATAATCGATCAGTAAGTCGATTCAAATAACAACTTTAAAGTCACCGAGGCGACCAAAACAAACAATGATGTAATATTTTTTAAGGTGTCTAAATAAATTTCTTATAGCATCTTATTTTAATGGCAATTTAAAGTGATCTAATTGTAATGATGCTTATTTAAAGGAAACCAAATCAATAGTTCATTAAAAACTATATTGTCTATATAGATACATAGATTTTCCTGATTTTCATTATCCAAAGTAAAAAAGGGATAGGGAATTAATTAAATAAATGAATGGAGATATTGAACGAAAGAAACGTTAAAGTAAAGATAATCGATGTTAAAAGTTTTGGATTAGGGAAATTTATATAGAAATCTTATCTAATGTAAGGCAACTACTAAAAATCTCTTTTGATTTCTACCTCATGTTCCTTAAATTGTATCTTGTCTAATTTCTCCACTTAAAATACATATGGAAAATTATTGTTGCCGATATTTAAAAAAGAATATTATTATTCATTATCATATTGATGACATAATTGAGCAATTGCTTTTCATTAATATATATATCCTTAGTAAGTCACATACATACATACATAATATTAAAATCAGGTTCCACAAAGGCAAAGGCAAATGCAATTTATGGTCCATTAACAAAATGACACTCGATGCGCCCCAGGAAGTAAAGATTTGGAGTATTTGGAGCCGAAGAACATAAATTAAAACATTAAAAAAAAAAAAAACAAAATACTAACGAAGACAGAAAATGTTATTTTGCTTCTGTTGCTCCGCCCAAAAAGAAATTCCTTACTACTAACTGAGTCTCAGTTCCTTTTAGTTTCAGTCTCAGCAAATGCAAATTGAAAATACTTTTCCTTTTTGTTTTTTTTTGTTTTTTTGTTTGTTCTTTAATGGCTGGGAGAGGGGAGTCTAGAGAATGGTAGTAAATGGATGTATGGATGAATGAATATATATATATATGTATATGGTGGAGTAGGGCGTGGGGGGGAGGGCAGGGTTTTTCAAACGACAGCACTTAGTGAAATATTCGCCCGCAGTAACTATTTAAATGATGATGGGGAAAAAGGAAAGGCAAAAAGGATGGAATGAAGGGTATACCAAAGGGTATCCCAGTATACTATATACCGATATACCATATGAGGGCAATTACCAGAGCAACCAGCATAAGTGAGCACAGCGGGGCTGGGCCATGGGGGTCTTCCCTGTAGCCCCCCTTCCCCGTCTCTCTCTTAACAGTCTCTCCTCTACCTTGCCGTTGCAAAGGCACACGCAATGCCGATCGCGCGACTGCCAACGTGGGCCGCATGCAAAGTAAAGTCAAATGGACGATCGCTTCTCCTCTTTCTGTTTCGTTTTTACTTTGTTTTTTTTTTTCGATTTTTGTTTTTATTTTTTAATTTGCTGGCGCAGTCGAGCAAATACGACAGCGTTGATGATCATGTTAATGAGGGGCAGGTCCCCAACAGCAACAGCAGCAGTTCAATGAAAATGATGTGGGGGGAGTGGGGGGATGGGGACGAAAAGTTGAGCCACTACCTGGTTCTACCTTAGCGCTTACTTCATATGCAAAAAAAAACAACAACAACAAAATTGTGAGCCAGCGTTGACGCAAAATCAAAAGATCACACAGGATCAATTACAACTAATGATATGGAAACGGAAGACGAAGACTTTGCGACTTGCCACAACTGACAGTTGAGAGAGATAGCTACAGCAAAAGACGATGATCATGACGATGATGATGATCAGAGAGAAAGAGAGGTGGTGTAGTAGTAGCGAGAGATGACAGACAGACTGACTGACTGACGGACTGACTGACTAACTAACTAAAAGATGCGGGACCCGGTGCTAACAAGTTGGCCAGCTAAAATTACCCAATTGATAATGATGAAGACACAGCGACGTCTCCAACATCATCTCGTTGTGATCTCTCGCTTCTTCATCATGTCGCATCGTTGTCACCTCATGGCCGAAAATTGCTCATGTTCTCCAGCATAATTAAACTAATTGTTCTGATCCCTGTGGGTCGCCTTCTGTTTGATGTGCGGTCAATGATCTTGAACTTGGCCATTTTTGGCATGCCAAAAACCAGCTACAGACTCAATACCACAATTCTTACGATTCCCCAATGGCCAATTCAAGTTCACCACTTGCACTTTAAATGTAGAAATTATGGTCAAAAAACAAAGATGGGGAAAAAAAAGCAACAGAACCAATTCAAACAAAAGTTCAAGTTATGTCATCAATGTGAAAAAGTTGGGCAGGGGTAAGTTAAGTAATCAACCAAAAGGTTGATTGAGCCCTGTCTATATCTACATATATCTGTATCTTCATTGATCGCTTTCTCTCTCCATCTCTCCTTTTCTCTCTCTCTCTCTCTGTTTCTTTTACTCCATGGCTAAGAGCAAAAATGATAATAAATAAATATGCCGAAACACTAATAACACGCTTAAAGATTCAACCAAGTTGATGCTTCCTGTGGCCGTTCGTCGTTCACCGTTCACCAAAGTTACTCCAGCCATATCCGTCGGTCGATATGTCTGTAGATATATATACATATATACATATGTATATGTATATCTGTCTGTCTGTCTATCTCTCTCTCTCTCTGTCTCTCTTTCTCTGTCTCTGTCTGTATATCGGATGCGATTTAATACAATAAAATATCACAATAGTCCTCAGGTCATTTAGTTAGAGTTGCAGTTTATCATACACACACATACAAAGATAATTTGTGAATATATCGGAAAGCAGGCGAACGGGTACCTCAGATGGGGTCTCAGTCTGTCTGGTCTGATCTTCAAGATTGATGTTAACGGAAAACCGTCGTTTCTTCCTACATTTACACAATCTCACTAGCTCTCTCTCTCTCTCTCTCTCTCTCTCGGTCTATCCTTTATCTCACTCGTACTTTTATTCATGCTACTCCCTCTATTTGTAGAAAAAGTTTACAAAAAATCAACTTTTCAAGTTTCAAAAGTTAAGGTTGACGTTATTACTTCTTGAATATCCTTTTGAATGACAGCCTCCCAAGGAGCAATAGCATTGACAGTTGTATGAGTTCTCCAACTCCAACTGGGATCTTTGGGACATGGAAAAGTGATCTATACTAAACTTTGTAAAAATGTTAAAACCAAAACAACGACTTAAAAAAAACAGTCAATACAACTTTTCTGTATGGGTATTCCAATTAAAGGTTTATAGTATACAGATCCGATATAGCCTGTTCAATAACTTACCAAGATGTATTTCAAAAGCTCCTAAACTAAGGGCTTCAGAGAGAGATTAAAACAGGTGGGCATAATTGATTTGGATGTTTCTGTTGAGAAGGGGTTTTCCCCTTTTGATTAACTTTAAGCCTTTAAAAATTAGTTAATTCATTAATTTGGTAAACGATGCTTTGACATTGTTGAGATACTTTGTCATATATCAAATTGGACACTTTTGTGAGGTGGATTGAATTGCATTGGTAAACTTGTTCACTCTAGTGCAATGTTCAATGTGCTACACTATTGTTGTTGTTGTCCCTGTCGCTGACGATGTGTCTGATGTTGTTGTTATGCATTTCAATTTGGGCAACACACAACAATTTCCCTCTTTCATCTCTTTCTCTCTCTCTCTCTCTCTCTCTCTGAGGCCCAGTCTTGATCTTGACCGGAAAGCGAACTTATTTTTCTGATTTCCGCTCATCAATCGAATGAGTTAGCGAAAGGGAGAGCATGTTAGTAAGAGAAAGACAGACAGAGATGGAGCGAGCGAGAGGGCGGCAGGAAATTTCATAATAACCAATAATATTGCTGACGTCATGACACAACGGAATTGCATGCAGATTATAGAATAGGATACAGTACAAATAAAGGCACACGACTGATTATCTCTATCCCTTTCTCTCTCTCTCTCTCTCGTTCAGTCTTTGGATTTTTCTCCCTTTCTCCGTCTCCTTTTTCTCCTCCTCCTCGTCCTCCTCCTCTATTCATTCACATTTAATGCGCTGTGGCACACGCGCGCACCTGTACACACCAATGGAAAGCAGCTGCAGCACCCGTTTTAAGGGTCTCATTCAAAGGGGATCCTTTTTTGGATCCAAGGATTCAAGCGGACAGGTGCAACATTTACCGTTTGCCACAACTGCAGCTCTAAGAGATCCCTTTTTTCTTGGGTTTTGCTTTAATGTGAGATTAAATACACATTTAATAGCAGAAATTATCATCAGGCATTCGTATTTCCAGAATTCTCTAATCTCAGGCTAATGGGCTCAAAACTTTAATATACAAGTTTAAATATCATTCAACGTGTTGAAAATTTACTCCCCTTACTAGTGTCTACTCTTAAACCCATTTTATAAGAAGTCAAAGCATTCTGTTGGATATAAAACTTGCATCACTCGATTCGTAGATTCGTCTATTGATCTATGGAAACTCTTCTAAGAATTTAATAACTTTAGAGAAACGATCTGAAGTAAAGAAACGATCGGATTCGAAAGAAAATAAACATAGAATGAATGAAATAAAAAGAGAAAAACCTAACCCGTAAATAGAAAAGACTTCTTGACCATTGCATCTTGATCAGAAGAAAGGGCCTAGTATTACCCATTGGTGGCTCTCCAAAAAAAGTTTTTAGTACTTTTAATAGTTAAGTTGAGGCCTTCAGACCATACAAACGTGTATTATCCCAGACTATTATAAACTTTGCCTTGTTTCTTTGGATGTTGTTTTTTTTATTTCTTTCATTACTTTGATGCCGACTGCTTCTAGCTAACTATTACTATAAAGATGACATTCTTGTTATTTATGTTCACAAAATATTTTCATTATTGCCAAAGGGATAAAGCCCCCCATTCTTTCTTGATAAAGGATATATATCTATGGGCATCTCCATGTCCGCATCACCCGCTGTGCTGATGACAACATACTCACACCCTTGCCTCATCCTCTATTCATTCGTCTACGAGCAACAACAATATTAGTTTACAAAATTTATGAGATAGCCCTTTCTTTAAAAAGATATACTTGAGTTTTGTATTATGTCACTCGCTGGATTCTAATTAACCCCCGAAAAGATATTTCAGATAAAGAAGATAAACAACACAATTGATATCAAAAAGACTTACAACAGGTAGTAAGTAAGTATGTAGTTGAGACTACTGTTTGGGTGCCCAACCTGATGGCAGGTGGATGGAATGTAAACATGCCACAATCCAACAATCCGTAGGTGGCACCACTCTCGCCTCCTCAGCCTTGCCTCTCGTCTGATCTCTGGTTTATTTTGCTCCACATTTGATTTACAAGTAGCAACATTTATTGCTCGAAATAAGCATTTTTTCTCAGTGTAAATCAGTTGTTGTTGTTGTTTGTAGTGTGGGCGTTTTATTATGCAATCAGTAGCCAAGATGATTGAAATCTAATCTAAATCTCGACCCATATATAATTTCACTTTCGCATTTTTGTTATCGTTTATTGTGGCCTTTGTGCCCTTTGCCATGTTTCCTATGAAACATGAAATTGATATCTATATATAAATATATAGAGGTTGACATTGATATCTCTCTCTCTCTCTCAGTCTAAATGAACACCAACCTATATTGCTTGAGGGGCGTGGCGAAATCTGTTTTTCTTTGCTTCTGTGTTGTCTTGGTTTTAAATGTCGCACCGTTTCGTGGAAAAGCTATTGGAATCTTTAGAACTGTTTACTATATTGATAGTTTAATGGATTTCTGTTGGAGTTTTCAAGTCACTCATGGACTGAAGAATTTTAGTTACAAACGATTTTTAAGCCCAACCGTTTGAAGAAATATAAGTCTAGCATTGAATATGTAAAATGAAGAACCCTTTAGGATTAATTGTTAAAAATAATAGTAATTTTTCAATGATTTTGGAAAGTTATTTTGAAATTCTGTGGGAGTCCCAACATGTTTTTATCGCGATTGTTGGATTTTAAGTTTAGTGTTAGTGAAATATTATCTTAGGCACCAACAAATGTGTCTCCAAGATTCTGAACAGATACTTTGTTACTTAATTATTAAAGCCCTAACGTCTTTAGATTTGTGGCTAAATCTCTTTTTTATTAATTATTCAATTAAAACTCTTTAAAGTTATGTTATTCTATTGTGAATGCTTCTGATCTTAGGGCAAAATCTTTCTATACGATTGACAAACTCAAAAGAAAAAATACTTAAAAAACATGCCCATCTGACTAAGGAATATGTATATGATTTCTTACTTTTCTATCCTAGATACATATTTGATGTACCCACTAATTTTAAGTCCAATAGATTACTTTTTTGACAACCTGTTAGAGAAGACCATAACTAACATAGACAAGATGAAGAAATAGTAGATATTTAATCAAAAACCATCACAATCAAATTGCAAAACTCAAGAAATCCGGAAACTAACTATAATAAATTAGAAGATGGCAAAAAAAAAACAACAACAAACCACAAGAAAATGCGAAAAAAAAGGAAACAAAATTCCCACACATCCTTGTGATACACCTGTAAGAGGGCCTTTAGAGAAGGCCGATGCTTGATTAATTGAGCTGCTTAAACGCCGCTTGCCGCCGATTGCCATTGCCCAGACTTGTCATCAACACGCGCAAGGTGGTCCCTTGCCAGGATTCTCAGGAAGCCGCACATACTGAGAGCGAGAGCGAGAGTGAGATGGATATGGAGATGGAGATGGAAGCAAGTCGATTAGCCTAACAAGACAAGCCAAGACAAACAACACACAGACCCGAAAAATCCATCCCAAACAAAAGACGCGGCGGCGGTAATGATTTCTCATCTAACCAGCTACCGAAAAAAAAAATCAACAAAAAAAGGGAAAAGCAAAAAAAAAAAAAAACAAGAGAAAAAACCGCAGATACAAATTTATATGTTCGTACCTGGTTACGATTCGGATTGCGACTGAGAAGCGACTGTGGCGGCTATCAAATTAATTTCTCAAAGCCAAATCCAAGACGATTGCCTGTGTGGTCTATGCCAATCATGCACTTTACGCGCTGGCTTCATTAGCCGCCACCAATTCTGGTCAACTTTATCGCCAGCTCTGGCATTTCTTAGCCATCTTTCGTTTCTTCCTCTCCTCCCTCTCTCTCTCTCTCTCTTTTTGTCCGTCTCTTACTTTCTGTTCTGCTGTAAGATAGCGCAAATCATCAAACGTTGGCGACATTCGCCCAATGCTTCCGAACAGAGGAGAACCGGGGGGGATAACCCATTATAATACTGATTTGTGAACAGGAATTTATGCTAGTTCAAAATTCTGGTAACTAAACAATCACAATACTTTTTGAGAATGTTGCAAACTGCTTTTAAAAACTTTCTATAAAAAACTTCAAGTTTGATCAACCACAAAAAAAATACTTGTTTTATCTATTTTTGGACCAATATGGTCTAAAATTAAACTTTCGGGCTCCAGGTAAATCGAAGATAATTATTTCATAAGCAGCGTGAAAAGATCTGTTTATAATCACGAAGTTCTATCATCAAATGATTTCACGACTTACCGAAATTTGCCAGAATTGCAGAGGCTATATTGCTTTTTTGATGATAAACCTAGTGGATAATTACAACAAAGTAAAGGAAAAGATATCAATTAGTTCCTGCAAAATCAAAGTAAATACAAATAACAGCTTCAGCCTCAGTTGCGCCTGATTCGACCGCTAGGTGCGCTTAAGTGCACATAAAAAGTAAATATTTACATGCAAGCTTACCACTTTGGTGCAGGGTATAACAATGGACGGTGCAACAACTTGCATAACATGCATAATTTACGACTTGCATAAAACTTGCTTGCTATATGCTTCAATTTGGCCATAGGGATACATGTTTAGTTTTAGTTTAGAGCGATTCGTTCGTTCGGTAGTAACGAGCTGGCAAAATGACTTAATTAGCCACAGAATAGGGCTGCCAGAAATCGTGAGACCCAGACACAATACATATCTCACTCAGCATAAAACTTTAGGTCTATGTGTAGGTCGGTCCGCAGGCATCTTATCTAAATAGGCGCGTCCCAAAAAACAAATGGTCAGCAAACCGACACAGATCCTCTGTCCAGGGAGTCTAATTTGTGCACAGTTAAATAAACAAATATGCCAAGTCCTCTAGAGAGGATCCAGCACACTTGTTGTTGTTGGCGTCGGCAATCCGCATCAAGATCGGCAGCATCTGAGGCGGATCGTTTTCGTGTTTTTTTTCGTTTTTTTTTTTTGGTTTTTTGTTGTCTTGCCGCCATTTGATAAGCTAAGTTTCAAGTGTCGCCCGGTGCCTGGACAACACGCGACACTCTCATCTCAAAGGGCAACGAGAAAGGAAAAATAAAAACGGAATTAAAACTGGAATCGGAATCGGAAGTGCTGTAATAATTCAAGTGATTCTTAAGTGGAAGTGCAAGTCGGACCCATGAATATCCACTTGAATTAGTTCAAATTGTTGCCATAGGAACAACCCGTAAACCTACGTAACTTAAAAATATCAAAGATGTTTTCTTGTAGAGGAAACTACATAAATTAAACTACATTTAAAAAGGCATTCAGTCTCAAATTAATATTTTTTTTCAAATATTTTACATGAAATTCCTTAAAACTTTATTCTTATGACTTTAAACTTTGAATTCTCGTTGATTATCATTGGTCTATTTATATCTTTCATTAATATCTAAAAATATTATTAAGATTCTGCCTAAAAGTGTTCCAAAATGTAGGTACACAAAATGCGAGAGAAATGAAGTGATTCGAATAAAGAAATTGCTTAAGAGATATGCCAAAACGTTAAGATATTTACTTACATTACATGCATACATATACATACATCTAAACATGCTGTTTCACCTATTTCACCCATTCAAACTAATGGCAAGATTCTTGAACAATTCTTTATCAGCTGTTTTCCAAGGATATAAATCTATCCTTATGACATCTTTCAATTGTGGCACCAGCTTAGCAGCGAACCCTTTTTTTTTTTGGCAATAAAAAATAAAGAGTTGTCAAAACTAACCCTTCATTCGCTTACTTAATCCTTTTTACATTTCCAAGAAAAATAAATATCTAAAACGAAAAAGGAAAAATTGCATAAAAAATGGAAAATGGCAAATCGCAACATTTTATCAAACATCACGCACAAGTTCTCATAGTAAAACGTGAGATTTGGCAAACTTCTATAATGAAAGATTTTTTGTTTCCATAGGAAACATTCCCAGAAATTGGGATTGGGATTGGGATGGATGGAACAAGGATTGTTCTATTTTTGTGGTTTTCTCTTGTCTAACCCCCCTCTCTTTCTCTTTTTTTACTAACCTGAATGATATATGTTATTGACATACTGAAATTGAATGGCTGTGCAATATTTGCGCAATATTCTTGAGCTGCAGCTAAGAAAATGTTTTGGCTGCTCCTGCTCAAAAAGGATTAGAAGAAAGAAAAACTCGTCAGAGTATCGAGAAATGTTGGTAGCAGCAGAACATAAACATTGCCTGTCTTAGCACAATTGCAAATAGGCCAAAGGACACAACTCACAGACAGACAGACAGACAGTTGGGCACTGTGACAAGGCCAATAGTAGTGATTGGAACAATGAATTTGTCTAGTAAAACAAGTTTCAGCTATACTGACCCTTGAAATACCCTGCAATTGCTAAAGAATCAAAGAGAGAAGAAATTGTCATAATAATAAAAAGAAATCTCTGAAATCATAGATCAGTAGAGTGATTAAAAATAAATTTTTTATTTCAATTACCTGAATCTTCGATTTCTTCTTAATTGCGTAGACATTGGCTATGTCTAGAAGTATTTATAAGATAAACCCAATATAATAAATAACCTAGTTTGTTGGTATCTATTTTTTTTATAGAGTATACACAGGGTCGATCATTTTTGAATGTTAGAAAATTGCACAATATTCTTTGAGACACATACTACACATATATGTGCACCTATATATCATTCACATTACACACCTTCATGCTGATGATAATAAGAAAAGTTGATTTCGGTCAAATGTATTTTCCTGTAATTTCCGTGAAAAATGCATAAAGGCCAAGAATGAAAACCAAGAAAATTGTACAACAATGGACAATTTTTCACAATTTTTCTACGCATCATACACAAGCCCAGCATGTGGGCACATTCAAAATAAGAATCACGAACTACTCTCAATAGAGAGGAGGGATCTACTGATGGAGGGGCAGGGGGAAACTTTTTTAATTGAGCAAAAATACAAACAAGTGCAAAATGAAACTAAAAGGAAGAACAAACTAGAGAGAATAGAAAAAATAACACAACCAATTGACAAAAGGGCCCAGCAATAGCAGCAAAATAATAAAAGGCAAAAGAGAAAAATAAAAAAAAATCGGAAGGCGTTTTTCTTGTTTGGTAAACATGGACAACATAAAATTCAATACGTCTGATACCTCGAAGGGAGTGATATGGTCAACAATTGTTGTCAAACGAAATAGAAGCCTAAAAAGTGATCGTTGCCCCGTTGTTGAGAGAGAGAGGCACAAATCATTTAATCAAACAAGAAGTCGTTCTTTTCATTTTTACTGAAAAGAATATCCATTTCCAAGAATCGAATATTTATGATTAATCATAAAAGCAAATGTAAACTCAACATCAGGATCAGTAGCAGCAGCAGCAGCATCAGCAGCTGCCAATCCTGCCAATCTTATCAATAGGACCATAATTTGTCGTTAGACGTAAGGTCGACTGGGACAGGGTGCTCACTATCTTATCGGAGACTAGTGAAAGAGAGAGCAAGCCGCATGCCAAACAGCAAGTGCTACAACAGCAATTAAAGGTTAATTGTACAGGCTGAGGACGCAGCATGTCCTTGCCGGTGGACGACATATTTTAATTACAAGTGCTGCAGCCTTATGCTTCTTTTCTCATCCTTAGTTGCTTCATCTTGAGTATGAAAATGCGGCATACTTCAGTAGCCTCTAATCCTACAAGCTACAATTCACTTTTGACGCATTCAAGGATCATTCAAGTGCATTTAAATCCCACTCATCCTACTTCTCTTATTCTCGTTTCTCGTTTCTCGTCCTCATCGTCATCTAACCACATCAAACTGAAAAGATCAAATGCAATGGAGTGTAAATTTTTGTATTTCTTTTTTTCTTCTTCTTTTTCAGCAGCAACCTTTTTTTTGTTGGCAAATAATTCGCATTCAAAATGCATTGAAGCGCATTCATCAGGTAGTAACGAGTTGCGATAATTATGCCAAAAGATAGGGTTAAGCCTAGAGAATACAAAAACCATCTAAAATCCATCAGAGAGCAGGAAATCAATGCTTGACATACAAAATATGATTATGACTAAGGCACACCCATCAATAGATCATTCAATCAGTCGAACAAACAATTAATTTAATATAATGACCTCAAGAGTTTTGAATAAAAACGTAAAGAAAAACGTACCTTTATTTTGGTATTCATCGTGTTCACCTTGTTGCTATTTAAGTGAATCCTTTCAATGCCTTATTCAATATATACATACATAAGTAGTTCTTTCTATTAAAAAAAAGGTATATATTTCATTCTATAAAGGATTTTATCTTTTGCTTAAGCTAAAACATAATACTCATATTTAAATTCTACAGGCTTAAATAAAGGTATAAAGTATTACTATGCATGCTACAGGTTCTACGCTTTGACTCTTTAGATTGGAAGATTTAGACTTGGTTTTTGGTTTTATTAATAAAATTTTGCAAGTCTTTATGGCACATTTTGGCAATATATTTGTGCTCTTGAAATCTAAAATATCATATCATGAGATCTAGACTGAAAACTTAAGCCCTTGATTTTTCAGATTTCTTTTTGGGCTGACTGCTTCTTCTCTTATTCTTCATCAGATTCCTGCTGTTTAAAGAAAACTATATTTTACCTACAGACCTGTATTGCAGACACTCCTTACATAAGAATAACTAATTGCTAAAATGTCTCTTCAGCCTCTTTTTTTTTTGTCTCATAATAATGTGTATGTACTTTTGCATGTATAATTCCAATATAAGATTGAAACAAGAGCACATATCAATCAAGGACCCCCTCCCTGTAGATAAGAATGCCATTTTCCAAGCTTCAAAATTGGCCAAGTTATGTAAGAGATTCGAGTTGTTAAGAAAAGTCTTGACAAAAACTACGCTAATTAAGTAAACTTTTTGTTGGGAAGGGGAAGAAAAAAATATACAAAATTATGCAAAACAAGGAATCCTTTCGCAGACGGTTTTACTGAAGTCTATCCTGCGACGTACAGTAGTTGCCCCCTTCCCCTCTATTCAGCCAATGTCTGTGTGTGTGTGTGTGTGTGCATACCTGCCCCTAGATGAAATATAAGGCGTAACGTAACCAGTTCATTCAACACCTGCAACAGCTACACAGCGACAATGTCGACGCGCGCGCGCACTCGTGCGGTCAGGGGCAACAAGCGGTGGCCAGCGGAGGGGCAGGGGTATGGAAACTGACGATAGGGGACACGCGCAAAGTCATTGATTGAGTCTCCGGGCAGACGCAGCTCATTAATATGCTCAGCCGTTCGCAGCTTGGGCCTGGGCAAGGTTATTTGGTCAGGAGTTTGTTTCCACTTTTTTTTTACCTGATTTTAGATTTCATTTAATTATGACCATGGCCTTTTGTGAACAACTCGAGCAAAATCTGGGGTGAATCTGCATAATTTCGTTGAATCCTTTTATCAAATGGTTTTTCACCCTTGTGCATGCGCCCTTCAAAATGGCAGCACCCCTACAAACTTTGCCAACAGCGATGGCAACAAGTTTTTGCTCAAAGTAAGCTTCGTTTTTTTTTGTTTGATCGTGTAATCAGTTATTCAAATAGATTTTATTTCACAGTTTTCAATTGTTCACGTATTAATTTGGCGCATTGTTTAGCTCTCCTGCTCACTCACTCACCCTCAAAATGTCCATGGTGAGTCCTAAACTATAATACACTCAGAGAATTATTAGACCAAAAAGGACGAAACTCAAGTCCAAAGTTAATATTCGCTCACAAACTAACAATGTTATTAATCTAAAACTGTATTTTCTACTGATTACTTCTAAGGTAACTCTGGATATAGACTTATTTTTTATATTAATTTTTTTTTTTTAGTTGCCTAAAAAATCTTAAAGTTATTGATCATATATTATAATTTCGATCTTATAAGCAATAACTACTAACAAACTATTAAGCCTTAGTTGTAAGGCCTTATCTTAAGACTAAGAGTCAAAAATAAATCAATAGGCATACTTTTTTAGTTGCTAGGATTAATCTCTTGGAGATTTAGCAAATGTTTTGCCCAAAACTAACACAGTTTGTAGACATTTTTAGACCATTATATAGTTGACTCGAATGTCTCATAGTCAGGAGTATCTTTAATTTTGGAATGCGAGTAACCCTTGCATTCAAATAAAACTGTTGATTAGATTCAGGCAGGATCAACAGCAACAGCAACAGCACCACCACCACATATCCTTTGGGTACACAAAAACCACTCACTAATCCAAATGGAAGTTTATGGAGAGAGCGTAGGCTGCACACCCCAACGTGTTCAGTGTTCAGTGTGATGAAAAGGACCTTGTGGACATTGTTGACAAAATGCCATGACAGGCAAACAATTTGGCTGCCAATAGGGGTTGTTGCCTGATAGTTGCTCTCGCTGATGAGCGATTGCAGCAGGAGCAGATGTTTTTCGCGCCGCCGCCGCTGATGATGGCGATCAGAGAGGGAGAGAAAGAATGAACGGAGCACGGGACAAGCGAAACAATGGGCATTAGGACGAGGACGAGGCACACCACTCGCCATGGATTGTTGTTGGCGGGATACACGAGATCGGAATTGGAATCGGAACTGCGACCGGGTCCTATAGCCAGACGCTTTTATTATTTTTATTTCTTCTGTTTTTCCATTGGGTTTTTATGCGCCCAAAGCCATAGATTGAGCTCTGTTGATATTTACCAAAGATTGAACCTGGGCGAGGGTGAGAGGGTAATTTATTATACACGCATGTGTGTGTGTGTGTGTGTGTGTGTGTGTGCCAATCCAACCCCCAATGCGTCCTAACTGAGAATATATACATACCCATGGATATGGTAGCCAGGTAGAGTCAATTCCTTTGCATATGCGTTTCAGCGCACGTGCGCACCCCAAAAACAAAAATAGCAAACCAAAACCGTTGTTGGAAAATTTCAATTTTTTTTCTACACTTATTGTCCATTGTTCTGGCAAACTGGACCTGAATAGGCCTGCTTTATACAAAATGTATATAAAATTTATATATTTATGTATATATGTATATGTACATACATATGTATATAGATGCACTTAAATGCCTTACACTTCCACATCAACGCACACTTTTGGCGCATGCCGTCGCGCATATGCAGGGAAAGAATAGTTGCACACCGCCCAAAAGTATGCCAAGTAAATGCAATACTATATTTCAAGGTTAAGTTTTATGCAAAGAAAAAGAAATGTTAAAGTTAAATCAATTGAAGATTTTTCTAATCTAATTATTTTCAACCCATCGAAAGTTAGTAGAACAATCCTAATCAAATGTGTTATATGTGTTTTATAGTTACAGTAAGTCAACAATTCTTTGCTCAAGCAAAGTTGATACTAAAAATTATATTCCCTGTGGTATTTTAACGACCAATCTTTCTTAATTTTATATACAAAACTATAGATTTTCATTATAATAAATCAAAATAAATATTAATTCTAGTAAAGAATGAAAAAACAAAAAACTCAAACGACTAAAATTATTACTGTCAATTAATACTTTGCAAAAATGCATAATGTGCATAGTAAAATTGTCAGAGTAAAGAATAAATTTCACGGTCAGACCTTCACCTCATTTAATAATTTTTGAAATCAAATTTCTAAACATTGTACATTTTAAAGTTTTTCTGGGCCCAAGCATATCTAGCTAGTCCGAATTAATAGAAAATATCGTCCTTAGCCCTGCAAAGAATGCCATTATTTATTTATTACTGTAATTATATTCAAATTTTTATAATTTCTCTGCTCCTTTTAGTATACAACAATTTTAATTAAAACTTTAACAAAATTTTTAGTGCCGAGAAAAAAATAAATCAATTCTTTATCATTTTATTTGAATTTTTTGTATTGCCGCCATTGGTATTTTCTTTGGCTGCCTTTGGAGTAATCCCAGACTGGCAGTTTTCTTTACTTATGCACACATACTTATGTATGTACATATGTATTTACATATTTATGTACGTGTGCATGTATGTATGTAAGTCTAAGCTTTGTTTTTGTAATAAGTTTTGTTTTGTAATACGAAGTTATATAAATTTTATAGAAAACAGTTACTCACCTTACCATTCACACAAAATCGATTGTTCCATCTTATTTTTGCTTTTGTTATTTCCGTTATTTCACACACTAAAAAAAAAAAAAAATAACGCCACACGATCATACTTGTGCACAGCCTGCATGAGTGAGATAGCTAGCACTTAACTCACTTATACACCCACACGAGTGGACTTTTTGCGCGCTCTCGCTCTCTGTGCTTTCTATTTACGTATATGTATGTACATATGTGTTCCTTGGCGGCAGCGTGGGCAAATTTTTTTCACACTTTCTTTAAAGATTTTATATTTTTTCCACATTTTTGCACAATTTTCACTTTTTTTTATTGCAAACCAATTAGAAATGCTCAAACCAATTAGGAATGCTAATTTATAGAAAAAATAATAGACAAAACCAATAACAAACAATTAAATTTGTCAAGACAAACGCACGTGGCCAGCGGTTAATTAAAACTGCAATTGCAAGAGGTAGAGCGCGGAAGTGAAAGAACAATAAAGTGTGGGAGAGGAAATGGGAGTAGGAGAGCAAATGGGAGTGGGAGAGCAAATGGGAGTGGGAGAACAAGGAGCAGAGAGTCAGTGTTGAACATCTCAAAGAAGGTTTAACGAAATTTCTAACCATGCAATTTCAAAGGCAAGAGTTCTTTTTGTAAATTGATTTTTTTTTTACCAAAAGAAGCCAAACCAAACTAATGACAAATTTATTGATCTAAATTTTTTTTATTTTTTATATTTCATTTCAAATTTAAGATGTGATTAAAGAAGACTAAAAAAAAAGTAACAATTCGATGTCAAGTAATAGCAATAACATTTCGATATTTAGTTTCGCAAAATTCAATAAATAGTTACAGTATCAATCATTTGAATTGAATTTTTTTTTATTTCAGCTAAAGCATATGGAATTTTAATTTACAAAACTCCCTCCAGGGAGGTTTTTTTTTTGTAGGTTCTTTTCTTGTCGATCTTGACACAATACAAGGATGGTTGATTTTTGAAGTTATTACCTCCTGCCCGTAGATCGAACTGCCTCCTTACTGGGGTACTCATTTCCGTTAACATGCTGCAATCGGAAAGTGCCCAAAAGTGCGTACTCATAAATTCATAATTCCGTTGTGTATTCCTCGGTGCACAGAATCAACAACAACAACTACGACGACGACGACGACGACTCAACATGTGAGAGATTTACAAATAGAAAAGGCAATTTATGTGCGCACAACTGTGCACAGATGCCAGAAGGATGAAAACGACCAGAAGCAGCAAACAGGATTCCATGGCACTTGAATCGACGACAAGTACCCCCCCGAAACATGTACTCCGGAGAAGGATAACAACATGAACAGGAACAAAAATAAGAACTACCGTATGCATACACATTGTGCTCCACTTCATCAGTCAATCGGCGCCTTCCTCGGATTACAGCAACAACAAGAACAACAACAGCACACAGAGAAGAGATGTTTAACCCAACCCAAAGCTAATTTTTTACGAGTTTTGTGAGTTGAATAATTGTGCGCTTAAAATGCTTTGCTTGATTGATTTACGAACATCAAGTGTGAAGGCACAAGGATCCTTTAAGCAAGGATATGTACATATGTATGCCCCTTTTCACTTTACCTTTCTCTGTTTTTCTGTTTCCATTGCCATTCAAGAAATTTCACTCTCCATATGTATTCAGATTTCTTGATTCATTCATTTCGTTTTTTTTTTGGTTCCCATTGAAATTGATCCTTGAATGCAAATAGAATACCCCAAAAGATCAGAATTAATATGATTCCTTGCTTTGTTTTTTGCTTTCTCTCAACTTGTTTGCACAAATTGTTGTATTTTCTCATGTGAGACTCAAAAAGGAAAATTGATCTTCGGACAGGATGTTCGCCAGAGGATTCTATATATCTTAAAACAGAAAGTTGATTTTCTGTATCACATGCATGAATCTAAGAACTGTAAACAAAAATACATACATACATATATCCGCAGACATTCTAAGGGTTACAGTTCTAGTTGGAACTCCTTCATATAAATCACAAAAATACATTCACCAAACATTTTTAAGTAGTAAAGCAAAAGGATTCAACCGTCTTATAAAAGGAAGAATGCAAATAAAAATTTGTTTTTGTGAAACTATATTTTTCAGAAGGTCTGACATATGTATAGACAAAAGATTGCCTAGCAAATTCTCTGAGTGATTATGTAATGTTTAATGATGATCTATCAAATGTCGTACTTTTCTACTTGCAATGCCAAAACTATTTGTGAATTATAAACAAATCAAGATAATTTTAATGAATCTTTAAGATTTCAACTCTAAAAAAACAACACAGTTTGGATTTTTGAAAGCTAAAAATCTACAAAATTAATCAAATTTATATTTTCCATGGGAAAATTCACGTTTTGTGAGATTTCAAGTTTCAATATTTATGATTAAGTTGAAGATTTAAAAACAAGTTTTAGGTTTTTTTTTTTTTGATTTTTAATATTTTTGAAAACAAGAACTAATTCGCCTACTAAAGCTTAATTTTAAATGGCTATTTAAATTATTTTCACAATGTTTCATGTCTCAAAACTAAGAAATATAAAAATTATGCCAAATATTTTGTGACTGGACTAAAAAACAGGAAAAATTAAGCAAATAAAAATACTTATTATGCTTATAATAATCACCCAACTTGACATTTTTGTGAGCTCTGCATTAATGAGATTTCTTTCAACCCCATCGCACAGATATAGAACTTTATATACCAGAGACCCATACATGCATATGTATGTGTATATGTATATACACTACATACATACATATGCACTTATTTAAATTTAAGGGATCAGCAAGAGAGTAAGAAAAAAAGAACACGAAAAACGAATATATTTATTTATTTATTTATTTTTAAGAAATAATGATAGATTCGGTTTCTTTTGCTACTTGACTCTCGCCATAAAGCACACACACACACACACGCACACAAAGAGATGTAGAAATGAGTTTTTTTCCTTCTTGGTTCCTTGCCAAGGACCAGACCAAAGGCGTGTCGGCAATGCCGATGTCAAAGTGGGACGCAACCAAGTCAAAGCAACAAAAGCCCTCACACACACACACACACACACGCGGAGAAATACTCACACAACTGTTGACTCCTTTCGTGGCAGGAACAACAGCAAAAGGAGGAAGAAAAAAAAAAGGATCTCCTCTACGCACAAAAGCATTGCCGAACCGGTAGTTCGTAGTCGTCCTCATGTCGTTTCCTTGAACTTTTCAAGTGAACTCAAGTTTATAAATTGTGTAGCAAGTACACACACACACACACACACACAGACAGAGAGTAGGGGCTCCTGATCCTTCTCAATGTGAATTTCAGGTCTATGTTTAACTACCTGGCACAAAACTTATTGCAGGCAAAAAAGAAAAACAAAAAAAAACGTAACGAAATATCCGTATCGATCCATTTTTTCGGTAGCTCTATTTTTTGAAACTAGTTTCCTTAAGCTTTCCTCAAGCAAGACATTTTGTGTATACATTTTTTTTTTCCCACACAAACCGAAGTAAACCAACCAAACACCCTAATTGCCCACGGCCCGAACCTGAACCCCTCGAACCCCTCAAAGACAACCTAAGTATATATCTCTCTCTCTCTCTCTCTCTGTCCTCTCTTTATCTCTCAGTCTCTTTCTCTAGATTTGTCTTGTCAATCTTAATTAGGATTTATGGCCATAGAAATTTTTGCACAATTTTCTTAGAGTCTACTTTTATTGGTAAGGATGCGCGCCCCGCACAAATTTCATTTAATTAGCCCAACAATTGGCAAATGATTTTACACAATCGACCAGTTAAAGAAAGAAAGAATTATGATCGTTCACACCCCGGCCCCAGGGCTTTATACCTTTTTATATTTACTCAAGTCCCACGATTGATTCCCTCAATGTCTTCTCTGTGTGTGTGTGTGTGTGTGTGTGTGTATGTGTGAGATAATGCAATGTCTCTAGATTATAGCTAGAGAAATAATCAAACAATCACCAAAATATATATATAGATTGGCATTATGTTGTGATCTCTCAAGTCTAGAAAAGAAATCTTTAATCTATGTATATTGATAAAACTGAAAAGATATCGAAAAACTTTAAAAATATATATCTTTGAAATCCGTAATGAATCCATTTCATGACCTATTTAGTCTAGAAATTATTCCTGTTCATGGAACCAGTATATACATATATTGGCTAAAACTAATAACAAATTATATTCGCAATAAGAAAACAATAGGAAACCAATTATATCTAGAGGTAAATTCTGTTATCCAATAAAACCAAAACAAACCCAGAAATTTTGAACACAATTTATGATCCTTTAAGTTGAGAAATTTGTATAAAATTCAGGAGATTTTGATCAATGTTTCAAAACTAGAAGACTTAAAGGGAAGGCATACAATATTGTAGAATTTCATTTTATTGGAATCAATTGTATCAAAGAACTTTGTTAGCAACATGATAATCATTCGAGCCTAAAATGAAATCCAATGTATTTATATTAGAGTATACCAAAAGAAAACCCAAAGAGAAAAGAATCTAAAGAATAATTCTGAACAGTTTTAAAACAATTTTAAGAAAATTTTGCATATAGAAGAAGCATATAATCGATTTAACACCAAGCATTTAAAGATCTTCTAAGTCTAGGTGTGAATATTGCCTATAGAATCAATATGTATTAACACTACGCCAAATAGGGACGGATTTATGACAAGTGAAGTCCTGAATATTCCAGTATTCCAAATAATTTTTAACTATTTTCGACCACATTTAGTAAATTTTCGATAATGTCATACAGTTTCGATAAATTCCCATACTGACAAAATTCCACTATCACAAAATAAATCAAATATTTTCCCAATAATATTTATTAGATTCATTCTAGATGATATAATAGGTAGTTCTCATGTAGTTTTTTTTTAAATGCTCAAGAAAATTTATAACCCTCTTGAAATTCTTAAAAAAGTAATCCAAATAGATTTCAAATTAAACTTAAATATAGGACAGATCTCTAAAGTTTTGTCAAGTTTTTATTTCTTCTTTCTAGAAACTTCCCACCGCTTGGGTGATCTATGGGTGTGGGAATCGAGGTGCCTTCCATTGCCATTGCTGCGCAGTCGCCGTTGCTGCCGCTGCCTCAGTTTGCTGTTTCTGCTGCCACGGCAAAGCTTACCATGTTCTAGCCTAAGTATTATGGTTATAAGTATATGAAAAAAAAAAAAGGGGCGGTATATAAACACACGATGTGTTCGTACGTTATACGTTATGTAAAAAGTACCGACTCGATTAAAGAGTATATAGAGAGTTGGGTGGAAGGAAACCCACCCCTATGTATCGGAGATCAGGAGAGACCAGGAGGAGGAGGTGGAAGAGACCCATAATGTGATCAGATGTTAGTTTTCCCAAAAGCCAACTGACTGAGGTGTATGCTTGCTTGATCGAGGGAACACCAAGCACCCAATATCTAGTATATACATTATGTATTTTACCTAGGGGATGAAAAGTCAGGCCTCTGTCTGACTGACTGACTGACTGAGCGATGTGTGTGTGTGTGTGTTTTCATTCCATTATGTTTTACATAAGCGGCAGGCAACGCAGGCGCTGCCAAGGATACCGAAGGATACGTTATTTTTTTTTTTTTTGTTTTCTCTCATTTTTTCCCATTGTGTGCGCCATCAGTCAACGAAGTCATTTCCGTTGGCAGCGCTGCCAACGTCAACGCTCCATGACATTTCAGGCACGCGACACACAGAAACAGAAACAGAACTCAAGCAGCTGTCCTACCGCCAGGATCACCAGTCATCAGGCCGCCACAACGTTCTGTAGCAGTTGCCAACGAGCAGTCGCCCGGCAAACAACACACACCCATCTAACACCACATCCTAGCCAGTGAGGAGGCCACTGAGAGATTTTTACCAAATCCTTGTACAAATGGCTGCACTTAGTTTCAGCCCATCACCGCCATCACCCACAAACCTGCAGAATGGGGGCGCTGGAGGAGGAGGAGGAGGTGGAGGAGCTGACCATGGCAAAGAGAATACTTCGACTAAGTCGGCAGTCACACCACTGGGTAGCAAATCATTTGCCAAAATCACCGTACACAATGTCCTGAGCGAAAGTGGAGCCAACTCGCTGCAACAACATATTGCCAATCAGAATACGATAATAAGAAAAATCAAGGATTTCGGAATGCTTGGAGCGGTACACAGTGCAGCAGCAGTATCCACCACAACATCCACAGTGAACACTAGCACCGCCAGCACCACAATTGGACGTAAACGGCCATTGGGTGAGACGACGACCAAATTTCAAAATGAACAAAATGCCAACAAGGCGGCAAATGTGGCGGGAAAACGTACAAAACTAACCAAAAAGAATTCTCAAGCCAAGGAGAGGCAAACGGCAGTGAAGCCTCTGATCACTAAGAGCACAGTTCATCTATTGGAGCAATTGGGAGCCAACAAGTTAACAGCAACAACAACATTAACAACAACAACAACAACATCATCACCAACAGCAGCAACAACAATGGGGACTCCTGGTCGTAAGGGTCTACCCTTACCCCAGGCAGTGGCCAGAAGAAATGCGCGGGAAAGGAATCGCGTTAAGCAGGTCAACAATGGATTTGCAGCTCTACGTGAACGTATACCCGAAGAGGTATCCGAGGCATTTGAGGCCCAAGGTGCGGGTCGTGGTGCCAGCAAGAAGCTATCCAAAGTGGAAACATTACGCATGGCCGTCGAGTACATACGCAGTTTGGAACGTTTATTGGGCTTCGATTTCCCACCCATTGGTGGTGGCTTTCATTCGAATAGCTCGTCGAGCGGTGATGATAGTTTCATGTTTATCAAAGATGAATTCGATGGTCTGGATGAGCAGTTCGATGATTCGATGAGTAACTATGAATTGGATGAACCAACATTGGCAGTCAACAATGGAATTGTTGGAGGAGCAGTTGGAGTTGGCAGTAATGAATCAACAATTGGTACAAATAATGCATCGCCTATGGATCTTTTACCCAATTTGACTACATTGAATGGTTTGCAATATGTCCGTATACCTGGCACAAATACCTATCAGCTGCTTACAGCCGACAGTCAGAGTTTAGTGGATGCCTTAATTGACACAAATTGCCTGAGCAATGGTACTGGTGTTGGTGTTGGTCCTGGTCCTGGTCGTGGTCCCGGTCCTGCAGCTGCAATTGGGAATGACAACGAAAACGGTGAATGTGTAAAATTCAACTCAACCTTATCGCGATCGCCCGTGCCAGGAGCAACGTCAGCGTCAGCAGCAACGGCAACGGCAACAGCAACGGCAATGGCAAGAGCAATAAGTAGTCCCTGCACATCCCCCATCCAAATGCAACGTAGCAGCAGTTCATCAATGCATCAACCACCAGAAACAACAGAAACGAGTGCAGTTTCACCTGTCGCCGTTGCTAATGAACTCTTATTGCAGGCGTGTGCCGCACAACAACAACAAGAACAACGACAGCAGCAGCAGGAACAACAACAACAACTGATCAAACAGGAATACACCAGCTCGATCGAAAACCATCAGCCACAGCAACAACAACAACAACAACAACATGAATTACTCTGTTCCCCCATATTGCCCGCCTTCTATGATCAGGAGCCAGTTGTTAGCTTCTACGACAATGTTGTTGTCAGTTTACCAAGTTTCAAAAAGGAATTCAATGATATGCTCCATGATCAAGCCGCCCATAATACAACAACTAATACAGCCGGTGGCTGTCTATCCGATGAGAGTATGATCGATGCAATTGATTGGTGGGAGGCCCATACACCCAAATCGGATGGCGGTGGCGAAAGAGTAAACAATACGGGAACATCCACACCAACATCGACCTCCACGGCGGTGCTTATGTGAGAGAAAGAGAGAGAGAGAGAGAGAACGAGAACGAGAGAGTCCTCCATTTACTAAGTGATATCAACCAAAATCTATTGACCAAAATCAATTGTATCAATCCCAGCCCATTCTGCCCCCTACCCCATCATCATTGTAGACTTAAGACTTGCCCCTTTTATTTTTGTGCTTAGCTCTTAAGATTCTCAATTTTTTTTTTTTTTTTGTGTGAATAGTTTAAAGAAGAATTATATGTTAATATCGGATGTTGAAAATATATATATAGAAATTTGAGAAACTCTATTTGAAGTTCATATTTGTCATCATTTGATATTAATTTTCAGCTTCAAACTTATTGTCCTTGGAAAAGATTTGTCTCTCTGTTTCTGTGTCAAATACTTTCTTACCTTTTGGCAAATTTGTTGCAAAACTTTGTATTTCAGCTTCTTTTTGATATACCTAGCACATTTGTCAAAATTGACCAAATCACAACACCATAACATATAGAAATCATTTAAAAATCATATTAAATACCAAAATACCATGCGTGTGAGAGAGACAAAAGATGGCAAGCATTTAAAAACTATTTGTGGGCGATGAAAAGCACAATGTGAACTTAAAAAGCTAAGAATATCTACCCTCTTTTGGATTTGGTAGGATTTTGTTCAACTTATTTTAATCCTAATGGCTTAGTGAATAGCGACCTTATCCAGAAAATGAAAAAGGGATGTTTAAATAACGCTCGTGACAATTTTCGGTACTGATGATGTGAAATTTCAAAACATAATAAGATTTAAAACATGCTTAGTCATTAAACAGATATGCTATTCTGTTATTTCGTTTATGGTCCTTATGGTGGTCGATCGTTACCGTCTGTCGTCCCGTTGTCCTGCCATTAGTATAAAGGACTGAAATAAAAATCAGCATATCATGTTCATTTTCATAGGCGGCCAAGCATGCATAAGGTACCCTAAGGACACATAGACTCACACTCGGCAATATGGCAACATTTGCATAACCAAAGTGGGGTAAAAATGTAGGGAAAGAACCACACACACATACACACATATATATCCTAAGTAAGTGTGCGTGTGTGTATATATCTCTACCCGTCATGAGCTGGTAAGGCACTGCGCTTGAGCGAACCGCTTGCGTTTTTATTCAAATGAAGTAGCATATATTCCATGTCCTGATAAATGACAGTCCCAACACGTTGCCCATTTACCAAACGATCCCAAAAACAAAAAAAAAACACAACAAAAATATGTATATCCTTCCATTTACATGTACAACGTGGGAATATGCCAATGGGAATGCTTGCAAGTGTTTATTTTTTTCAGTTTTTTTTTCCGTAACGGTTTCCACATATTTTTAATAGACGGCATAAGTAATTAAGAAAAGTAGATTGAAATCAAGGTACATGCATACATATTTAATGTGGCAACCGCAATGAAATTAAATCCCTTACTTACATATATTAGGCAAGAAAAGTTGAGAAAACAAATCCATCAGTACGTTTCAGTTTTTTGGTATAAAGGCATATCGGGTGATAACAATTGAATATAAATTCGGAAAGACTTCATTTACTTTACACTGGAAAATAGTGAAAATTGTGAAAGTTTCGACTTTTACTGAGTGGATAATTTTGATCATCTTGATGGATTTCTATATGTATTTGGTTTTTAAAGACTACCACCTTCAGAGAGATTTGGATACCAGATTTCTTAAGATTATTCCAAATAAAGATCAAGCAATCGACAAAGATGTTTATGGGGCTTCTGTTTTTTTTTTTATTTTCTTGAAATTTGTATTCGTTTAACAGCAATTAAGATCTCTTAATATATCTGTGATCAACTCTTTTATTTTCATATTTTAAGAATATATGTACTTATACAGTGGCGGCCAGCAGGTTAGCCCCTTTTTTTTTGCACTTTGAATTTGATTTTCTCCGCTCCTAAGAAATTTAATGAAGAAATTTTTCAGTAAATTGTTTGTTATTGTGTTCAGATAATGACCCGTAATTATTGGTGCGTTTGAACGAAAATCGGCCCCCAAATGCTGGTCATTAGTTTAGCCCAGTCTTTCCAAAATCTTTAATATTATAGTTAAACATGTGTATTCTTTGAAGAAGTTGTAGATCTAGGTAAATAATTAACTGCATACCAAATTTCATTTTAGCCCCAGTACTTGTTTTGGGGCCCATCGAAATTTCGGGTTTTTGCATGTAATTCTTGAGATCTCTTGGTTTGACTCCGTTTTACGATACTAATTTAAACTAAAGTACTTTTTCTTAATCTAAGTATGAAAGTAAATTGAATTTCCCGTCAAATAACACATGTTTCATAAAAATCCGACAAAAATTAGATCGATCTAATCGCCTATCATTTCAATAAATAGGTAGGCAAAATTTCCCACACATCATCCATCTCCTTCTTTTGCCTGCACATTTATTCTGACTGTCTCCTAGAAAATAGAAATAGTTATAAAACGAGTATGAAATATACTCGATTATATCATTTCATTTTATTAAATGTTCATGTATCATTTTTTTGAATTTCTTGAACATTTTAGATAATTGTTGTAAGGTCTTTCAAGCATTATTTAACTGTGGATTAAAAAAAATTATAGAAATTTTTAGAAAATAAGAAAATTAATGTTTAATGAAAAGAATTTAACAACAAATTAATTTAATTAACATAAAACATATAACGAATAACATAAAACTTATACTTATTACGATCCCTGGTTGACTACTAACGCATACTAAACAAAAACATATCGAAATTGACCAACTTATATTATTCGAACGAAATAAGGATATTGACTAACTTATTTCTTCCGAATATTGAAGACTGAGAACTTACTTCTTAAGTTGTTAGTTCATATCTTTTCAAAGAAAGAGAAAAGAAATTAACAAAAGCTTTTGCTAGATCTAGAAATCATTTAAAATTTAACAGAGAGTGTAGAGTTGGATGCTAACCTAATGACCAGCGGTGTAAGTACATTTTGTATTCATTTTAAGGTAATTAAAAAGTATTTATTAGTAAATGTAGTCGTACAAGACTGTAATAGATGAATCATGTACATATATATATCTATAGATAATGAAAAATATTTTCATTTTTCTTGATGGCAAAGATTTCTGCTAATTGTATGCATCCTTACAATGTCCTTCATTGTCTTGTAGAGGGTCCAAGACCGTGTCTTGTGTCCTACCTGGGGCAGCTGTCTTAAAGAAAACCCCGCCAAGAAAAAATGATGCAAAATTGCCAAACACACACACACACACATCAGAGACACACACACACTTACAGATGAAGAGACATGCTCAAAGAAAATCAATTGATAATGAGAAACGGGACAAAAACACTTTGGTAAACTGAAGTCGGTGATTGGAATGGATGTTGGTGTTTCGGCTGTGCAGGAGCAGGAGGAGGAGGAGGAGGAGGCGGAGGAGGGGTAGGGGTAGGAGCAGGCCAAAAACCCAAGACCAAGGACCAAGCATCTGCTATGCTGTAATAGGAGTGTGAGTATTGGCATTAGGAATCGGAACCGTAGCGCCTCCTACCCCACCGTTTGTCAGTAGCCCGAGTCCCAGGTCCAGGTGTGTTTGTCTAGGCTCGTTCCCTAACTCAGTGTGTGTGTGTCAGTGTGTGTGTGTGTGTGTTTTGTGGGTGCCGTGCCGTTATGAGTGAAAATCCAAAAGGACCTCTTTTCCATTGGTCTTCTTTCTGTTGTTAGACTTTTTTTTACTATTATTTTTGCACCGTTATGCTTATTAATAACGAGACCAGGTAATGTGACACGCCCTTTTATATATACACCTTCGATTTCTGTATAATCTCGTATTTCATACGATTTTTGTCTTTCTTTCATTTCGTGGTTCTTTTGCCGCTTGTCAAAAAATCAATTTCAAACTCCGTTATTTCTGCCTTCTTTGCTCTTCGCTCTTCGCTCTGTAATGTGTATGGGGGTAAAGGCTTAGCTCCTGATCCTGATTCTGATCTCGTCCTTCTCTGGCAATATTTGGTTACACATACGCACACACACTCGCACTCAGGGTGCTGCTTTGCGCCTTGGGTGCTCTGCAGGCTGTGCTCCTTTTTAATTCAGAATTCCCGTTGTTCTGATTACGTTTCACAGTTGTTGTTGTTCTTGTTGTTGTTGTTTTTTCGTTTTCGTTTTGTATGTACAGTTATTTAAGGCATATACGCATGGGGTCGGGGTCACGCCCCTGTAGCCACAGAGCAAGGGCGCGCACATGTCACCATTGAATATTCATAAATCATTTCATGTAATAACTCATTATTATTAACCCATCTCCCTTCCTGACTGTCCCCTTCCTCACGATCCACTCCACCTACACAACTTTGCTCAATGTGTTCATTGAGCGTGTGCTCATGATCATTTTGCTGCTTCTTGGTTACTCCAGTCGTCTGGGCATATTGCATTACACACACATCAAAGCCAGTCAGAATCTAGATTCAGGGCCAGGTGCTTCTCTCATCTCATGCCGTTTAAGTTGGGGAAAAAAGAAAAAGCAAAGAGGCAAACACACAGCGTATCGATCATTGATCATTAATGATCAAGGTGAATGCTTAAGTCTTAATTTATCAAAGAAGTTTCAAGAATTAGCTTGGCTCAACGATCGTAATTTGAAAACAAACTATGACAAAACTCTATGTCAAAAATGATCTCAACAAGATTTGCATGGAATAGCCTTCAAGCCCTTATCCTCATATCTTTCGATCTTTACTGAACTGAAAAATCAGGGACAAATTTTGAGAAATGGGGACCATTTAAGGTCTTAAATACTTCTAAAGCCTCAGAATCAGTTCGATTTTGGAAAATGGAAATATTTTTGAATACGCATTTAAAATTCTAAAATTACACTTCTCTTTAGTTTTTTTTTCGTCAAAAGTAACGAAGTTATTGACAAAAGTCACTGTTTTCGAAAGATCGTTCCTATGGGAGCTATATGATATAGCCGCCCGATCTTGATCAATTTTGGCACAGTCGTTTATAGGCGTAATAAACTTTCTAATATTAAATTTGACAACAATAGCTCAAAAAATAACAAAGTTATTGAGTAAAGTCACTGTTCGTGACTTTGCCGTTGGTATGGGAACTATATGATATAGTGGTCCGATCCGGCTGAATCCGAGCTTTAACGGTCTAGGAGGAGTTTGCGTTGATCCAGACGGACATGGCTATTTGAACTCGTCTCGTCGTGCTGATCAAGAATATATATATGTACGTTATATGGTCGGAGATGCTTCCTTCTATGCGTTGCACACTTCTGACCAAAATTAATATACCCTTTTTGCAAGGGTATATCTTACCTTATAGGAACCTTTAACTAGTTAATTGCAAGATTAAATAGAAATAGAAATATTTCTAAATAACATTTGGAAACTTTATAAAAAATATATATAAATTTTTAGCAATCTTTTTAGAGAAAAATAATTTCCAAAATTATAAGAAAAAACTCTCCAAAATTAAAAGATTAATAGGTTTCAATAGATTTTTGGACCAAAAAAAAATGTATTAAGTACATAGCCACAAAGAATTGAAGTAATCTTTAGTTTATGTTTCTATTTCTAGAGTGCCTTTGGAAATGTTTTGAAGTGATTTTTGCATATTGTTTGTTCGATATTTGGTAAACTGCTGAGTCTTTGTTCGCATTGATTTTTCATTCAGTTGGCCTAAACCCTCGGCTCGGTTATTTTCTCTCTGTGATACACTTAACCCTGGCCAAGAGTTAAACCTAATTTTTGGTTTACCTCTTGAAGATTTACGTTTTTCTCTTATTATTTTTAATGTCAATTAACCACAGAGAGGCTAAGCTGAAAATACTCAAGTTTTAACGTCTTAGACCTCTTAGTCCTCGATGTGGTCCTCGATCGTCGTCGTCGTCGTCGTCGGCATTCCTCAAGATCATGTACTCGAGTGGCTGCACTTCAGCTAACAATGAGGCACTTAAGTGTGCGCTTTATGACCTAAGTCCTTAAGCGCTTAAACCGCAGGTCATCAATAGACCAAGGCAGCAGGTTAACACTTTTTTTTCTTCTCTTTTTTTTTTGGTTTTTGGCTAAATCCGCTTAGGCCTGAACTCGTTTTTCTCTTCACAGAGTTCCAGTTCCATTTCACTTCATGTAAACCGAAACAAAGTATTGAGAGCATACGGAATTCATTCATAAATCGAAATCTTGTCTAACCAACCCACATATTGTACCTAATCATTTGCATAGCTCCAAGGAAAACACGAGGGCATAAGGACAACATCTGTTGCTGATTCTAGCCCCCCCTTTAGGTCTGGATGCACATGTTTTCCATGACATTTCCTTCATTTCTCTCCTATGTATGTGTGTGTGCGTGTGTGTGTGTCTCTGTTACTTGTTTTGACTGCTGCACCCAGGGTGGTGGCCTAAGCAGCTCAACATTGAGTCATCAACTCACACAATTGTCTCCATGACAAGACAAAAATCCAAAATAAGAATACAAAAATGGAAAATTTTGACACTTTTTCTTATTCTTTTGCCTTTTCACATCAATGTGAATGCAAAAAAAAAAACAACTCTCCAGGCATCGTTTGCCAATTCGCATTGATTGAGTTGTCCTTTAATTGTGACCATTTTTGGCAGTCTCTTACTCTCTGTGTGCGGCGGATTCATTCACAAATATTCTTGAAAACTCTTATTCCAGTCGAGCTTGTTGATGATAATGGTATCCAGGACAAAAAGCAATTTATGTGTGGGGTCCCGTATAGAGAGTCCTTCAGGGAATCTAGCACAATGACTCGGATACTTCAACAAGCAACTGTTCTCGCATTTTGTCCGGAAACAGCTCAATCCAAAATAAAACTAAAACATTTCTAAAACTAATTGTTCAAGTCACTAAGGAAACAATACTAAATAGAATATTTCAAATTCACATTTGAATTCAAAGAGCTAAACAATAAATCGTTGTCTATATACAATTTTTTGCCATCTAATTCCCATATCCTTATACTATTCGACCTCTTCTTCCTTTCCCTCGTATTCACATTGAATTGCCTTAGCTTAAACAAAACAAAAAACTAAGCCAAGTTTCAATGATTTAAATTCAATTACATTTATTTCTCCACATTGATTGACTTCCTGTTTAATCAGTTACTTTATAATCAATATCTGTAATTTCATATTTTTTTTTATTTTTAAAAATTTAAAAACTATTTTTTGTCAATTTTTTTCAATTTTTTTGTACAGATTCAAATTTAATTTCACATAGTTCCCAAAAGAGACTAAGTAAATCATTAAGTTTGAGTTTATTCGAAACAATTTTCAAAGCAAAGGTCTAGATTCTAGATACACAAGTAAAACCTGTAAAATTATTTCGAAAAACACATGAATTTATTAATTCAAACCGAATATTTCTTGGAAAAACATATGACATCCAGATGGTTCTAAAATAGATAGACTCGGTTTTAAACATTTAGCCAGAGAAGAAACGGAAGATCCTAATAATATGAGATGCCAGAATGAATGATATATATGTATGAAAACCTCATGGGATTTTAAAGGTGACGTAAGAGACTAATTACTTTGCTATCCTTTCTTTGATATTCTAGGATTTTTTCTGGTTTTTGCCAAGTTGTTGAGCATAGTTTTTAGATACACGACAATGCCCCACACCATCCACACCGCCAGGACCGTTAAAATGTGCATGCAGAGCCAAAATGTAGAAGTGCTTGGATGGCCCCCATACTCGCCGGACCTAAATATTATAGAGAATGTCTGGGGATGGTTAGCTAGGAAGGTCTACGAGTCCGGAAAGCAATATAATTCAAAATCGGACCTTATAAAAGGCATTAAAGACGCTTGGTCGTTAATTTCATTAAATTATATTGCTAAATTGTATGATTCGATGCCTAATCGAATTTTCGAAGTTACATATAACAAACAAAGGCGGGACCACCCATTATTAATTTTTTCAAAATATCAAGTATTTTGGTTATAAACTAAAAAAAGTGTCTTACATTTCACTAAGTTTTATATTTTTTGACATATCTCTGATGGCGCTAACCTGATGAACAAATTTTCAATACCCTTTTTTTTCATACTTCTTTCAAGAAAAATTATAATAAATTAATCTCATAACATTCAATATTTAAATTTTGTCTTATTTTAAAGAGAATTCACTGAATTATGATGTAGAAAAATTTCAGTCAATTATTCCAAACGGTTTGGAAAATATTGAACATTTACGGTGAGTGTAAGGGGGGCGCTAACATGATGACGCGCAGTGTATATCTGAATATATATCTAAACTGAAAACTGTTTACATTATAAATAATAATTCAATGGACTAAGTTCATAGTCATTGTATAAGTTTTCCATTTTTTTATAATTTTTAAGTAACTAAACACAAAAGTTGAATAAAATCAAAAGGTCTTATTTAATTTTGAACAATATTATAATGGAAATTTAAAACTAAACATATTATAATGGAAGTAAGTTCTGAATTACTTCCTTAAGAGCAATGTTATCTTTTCATGGATCCTTTTTTTCAAAAATCACTTAGTAAGCCTCCAAGGTAAATGAAACGATCTTTAAAAGTCTGACCAAGTAGTAGTAGAGAGAGAGAGAGACAGCTCTTTGATAGGATCTTTTCACTAATGGAGCACATTTGGTTTTAAGTTATAAAAATTTCTATTTTATTGCAAAATGTCCTAAAAAACGGGAAAGAATAGAGAACATTCAAACACCCGTGTTCTTTACTAATTAGAAAAGGGTTTTTATTTTTTGCCGCAAAATGCAATAAAAAACCAAAACGAATGTACAAACTTCCGGCTCACAGCATCCGAAAATGAAAAAAAGGAACAGGTACAGGACGAAATAGGATATACATTTCGGATATTGAATATAAAATAAATTGGTAACCGTAGCCGACGGCGTTCTAAGCGCAAAAAAGGACAATGACCAAACAAAAACGTTTGGCGGCACGACACGACAAGGTGTACGAGTGTGTGTGTGTGTGTGTGTGTGTATGTGCATCTTCTAGGACCTGCGTGTCCTTTCAAACAACTAGGCACCCCCTTCATTAATCTTGTTAAGCATCGCTTATCGGTTGGTCTGCTAACGCAAAATGCAAAAGAAACCGAAAGGATTTCCGTTTCGTTTCGTAATACGATCGCAATGAAATGAAAATAGATATTCCCTTTGATCAAATTTATAATTCTTTCATTTTCTCTAGGTGCAGCCTAAAAAGTGAAAGCCGACTCTCCGGAAGGCCATTGCGTTAGAGGTGAAAGAGGTAAAAAAATCCAAAAAAAAAAACATAATATTTCGTTTATTTTTTGCTCCTCTTGCCCAATGCATTGATATGTAGGTATGTATATATACATAAATTCTGTTTTTCTGCTGATCGGGCAATAAACTGCTGTCGATTCTATAACAATGGCATTTGCATTTGTCACTCGGTCTCCGAATAATCGCCTTAGGTTTCTTTATATCATTCGAAGGCAAACCCTTAAATGAGGTGTCAACTTAAGTTAGCGAAAGGTCGCAGCTTTTGCAGGTTTTTTGATTACGCCGATTGCATAATGCTAACAAATATGATTTCTACTCCATTCGAAGGACAGCAAACTTTTGTTGTCTTCGTGTTCATTCTCAATATTTTGACATTGGCCTTAAGCGAGTGTAAGCACTTATTTCTTGGCCAAAGAACAGCTCAGATTGCAACGCATTAACGCATTTAACCGATGATAGAAGATGCTGAAGCAAATGCAAAAACAAATTATTGAAAAAGTAAGACAAATGCATTTTGGTTTCTTAACTTTTCAATATTGAATAGCATGAGATATTTTAGTATTTTGATTTGGAAACATATGAAATGTTAATACCCTTTCTTTTCGATTTTTGTATGATTTATATCATAGATATGGCAAATTCTTAGAAACGATCAAGAAATATATTTGAAAAAAAACCTTATTTTTATATATTTCCATATTTATTTCGCATATCAATTGGAAATAATGTTTCACTTTCAATTCTAAGCACATTTTTTTGAATTCAAAATTGATATTTTCTTTCTACTTTTGGTTCTACATATAAATTTATTTACTGGAATCATCATATTAAAAAGTCTTAAAGAGCTTGGTCAGAGTTTCATCTTACAGATGTTTTTAAATTTTTGTTTTCAAAATGTTTTTTGGAAACGAAAACACTTGTATAAATATCAGTTACGATTTCAAACATCAGCAAAAAATATTCTTTAGGAAATTCGAAAAGAAAATAATTTATGCTAGATTTCCACAAAAGTACCTACTTATAAATTTTTCAAATATACTTCTTTTTTATAATTTGAGTTTAGAGTAAGTTTCTATAATATTTTTAGGATTTTCAAAAGATTTTTCTATATCTTTTAAACATAAAACTTTTGTATTTTGGCACTTGATACTGTAAATGAAAGAAAATACTGATTTAATTTGTTGTAATGTGAAAGAAAAACTTTTAATTGCATTTCGAATTAGACGATTTAGTAGTCTGATTATTCGGAAACTTGGTACCATCATTTATAAATGTTTAAACTTTACGTATTTTAAATAGCCCTATGATCTTCTGATCGAACTGAATCTCAGAAAAAAAAGAAATCGATTTTCAGTTGGCCATGTTTCCTTCTATATCCTGGCCAATTTCTCTTCCCTTAGTTCCATAAAAAAAAGTAATCTGTTTACATTTTTAGCAACTCTTTTGGCTGCCTTTGCGTTTGTCATATATTTTTCATAGTTTTTGGGTTTCATATTAAACCATGTGACTTAATAAATATTACAATAGACGAAGAAAAAAAAAAAGGGTTACACTACTTGCTAAACAATTAGACACAATAAGGAAAAAAAAAAAAGAAAGCAAATAAACAAAAGATATGAAAACAATATAAATCATAGAGATATAAGGACACCACCCGCGCTTATACCACAAACAAAGAAGAAGAATAGAAAAAAAAAAATAAAATAATAAAATAAAAATTAATCATAATAATTAATATAGGAAACAAATAGAATGAAGATAAGCAGAAAAGAAATAATTAAATTGTTTGACTCTCTGGCTGACTTTTTTTTTGTTTTGTTTTTGGAAGGGGTTTTTGTCGGTATCGGAATCTGTATCTATATAGGAAATATAGGAAAGGATATTCGGTTAGGGATGGGGGAGGAGTGGTAGAGATATGGGGGTCATGGTGGGGGAGAGGAGGGTGGAAATAAATCGGAATTTATGTCGATTTCTGAATACAAAGCAGATTAGGCAACAGTGGGATATTTGCGTTTCTCTAGCGAAATATTGAAACCGTTCTCCAATTTCAATATAATATCGGCTTGCAGCTTAAAGTCCGCCTCCGTATCGGTGGAATGGATAATATAATTACGCACAATCGTTGAGAGGAGAACCTTCAGCTTGAGCATGGCGTATTTACGACCCACACAACTACGTGGCCCGGCACTGAACGGAATGAAGGCATAATAATGCCTATTGGCCATGCGTTCGGGCAGGAAGTTATCAGGATCGAAGGTAGTGGGATTCGGGTAGATATCAGGACGACGATGCACACAATATTGCAGAACGATGACGGTGGTGCCCTTGGGTACAGTGTACGGGCCGCTGGCCAATTTCAGATCATGATCCAGACGACGAGCAATCAACGGTACTGGTGGATACAAACGCAATGTCTCGAGAATCACACGCTCCAGATATTTCATTTCCATGGCATCGGCAAATGTGCAATCACGTTGCATATTATCACCAAAGATGGCCTTCTGTTCGGCAAAGACACGCTCCTGGATGTGCTTATGGATGCCCATCATGCAGAGGGCAAAACTGGAACCAGCCGATGTGGTATCATGTCCCTCGAACATAATTGTGTTCACCTCATCGATGATATCCTTTTCGTTCCATTCGATATCGGGATTCTTGGCCATTTCCACCATGGCATCGAGCAGAGCCAAACGACGCTTGGCACCCACATCGTTCTCATCGATGTCATCCAAATCATCGCGCAAACCCTCCTTCTTGGCTGAGGGACTGGTTGCCGCCGGTTTGGTTAGCTCCTCCTCAATGATGGCACGTGTATCGGCCTGGAAATTCTCTTTACGATCCTTAACCACCTTGCTGGTCATGCCCAGAATGATGTTCATCATCTTGTCACCCTTCTCGCGCAATTTGGTGAACTTGTAAATGGAATCCAACCGATAGAGCAACTTAATCTGACGCTTATGTATGATATCGCACATATCGACCACAGCCTGGGCATACTCAAAGCTCTTATTGCCCTCGGGCAGCTTCTTAACACCCATGGCCGTTGATAGCAAAATATCGACAGTGGTCTGTGACATATAATCATGGACATCGAACGATTTGCCCGCCTCCGTATCCATGCGAGCGACCACATTCTTTGAGTGATCGACAAATGTGGGCACAAAACTCTTCAAAATGCTCTGATGGAAAGTCGGGGCAATCATCTTGCGATGATGACGCCAATGATGGCCATTACTGATAAGCAGACCGTCACCGAACCAGGGTTTAAAGTAACGATATTCCTCGGCCTTAGTCAAGTGCTGATGTCCGCTCAGTATGAGCTCAATGTCATTGGGATTGGTCAGAAAGACGAGCAGCACATGTCCCAGCCATGCCTTGACTGTCTCACCATATTTATTGAGATAGCCCATGCCAACGGACATGATCTCGGCATTACTGAGACCAGCAGCCAAATGGGCCTGACCCAACAGCGGTAATCCCGGCGGACTTGGTATATTGCTAACCATGCGATATTCCCGACTATTTCTATGCCAATATTCGTATAAGGTTGCGGCCACAACCACGCCCACCAGTGTGGTTAGTATTGGTCCCAATCCAAGGACTCCACTGCTAGCAGCACCAGCTGCAGTAGCTGCCTGTTGCACCGTTTCCAGTGTCATCTCGTGGTTTCGTTACAGACAAATTTGTAAAGTCAAGTTCAATTTGTTTTCGTTTCGTTTTTTTTTTTTTGTTGGTTCTATGTCTATCGCTGAGCACCTCCCGGAATCAACTGTGGAGCCCACTCAGGTGTGTGCTCAATTTTATGGCCCACCCAGAACCCAATGCCTTGGACTCCGTAGACTCGAGACCCCAAACAACCCCGTCAAGTCAAGCGTATTCGTTGGGTTATTTGCAAACCAAATCTCTCGCTAAAGCAAAGTCACGTCGTACACTTTTTACAACGACCTTTGAGATATATAGAGACAATCAAAGGCATATAGCCAGAGAAAGAGACAGAGACAGAGCCACTTGTTGTTGTGCCCCATACAAAAAACTGAAAAAAAAGAAAGGTTAAAAGAAATAAAATAAAAAAAAAGACTACTTCCGCAGGATGCCCATACGTATATGCAAAACAGGACTACTCTACCTGTTCTCCTGCGCTCTCTCTCTCTCTCTCGCTCGCTCTGATTGTCCTTTCGTTTACCTGCCGGAAGTGGGTGATCTTCTTGTTTTGCTTTCGCTTTTCATTAAATTCAATTTCATCAAGAGACAAAAGGAAGGAAGCTGTCGCTTTTATTCATCCATTCGCTTGTTGTTTCAAGTGATCCTTTTATTTTCTAGTTATTATTTTTGCTGCTTTTTCTCCTTTCGATTTGAATACATACATACATACATATAGAAAGAATAATAATACCTGCAATTGGTTTAGTTGGTTTTTGTTTTTGTTTTTCTTTTTTTTTTTTTGTGTTTGGTTTAGTGCGCGTGTTGAAAGCGTGTGTTCCAAGAACTGCGAGGAGCAATAAAAAAGCAACAAGACCGATTTTATTGATACTCTATAACAAGTTTAGTTCAGGGACTAGATAAGGAATATCAAGAATTCCTCACATCTGATCTCATATCTCAATACTTTTTAGAGAAATATCGAGAAACATCGAGGTTAATACTCTTTGAATATGGTAAATTCTTCAACAAACTCTAAAAAATCAGCTCAATAATAAAGTTTGTTCAAATTTTTGTTATAGTTTGCTGTCCAAAAGTAGGATTGATCCCAAAGGTAGGCTACATTAACTAAACAAGATGCCGAATTTCAGTCTGATTGGCAGGCCAAACAAGAAATTAAGAACCAGACGTCAAACTCCAATTAGCAAATTGTACTAATCAGAATCCACAAGTGTTTGGTGATCAAAGGGGGTTTTAAGGATCAAAAATAGTGGAAATTCCCCCTTAAAGTATGCAATGTACGCATAAAAAATTTAATTTTACTAAACTCTGAGTGTCGTAGAGCTAAAATTACTATATATTTGTCTAGGGCTATGAAATAGTACAACTTTGTTCCCTAAAGTAGGCAATAAGCTGTCCTATCATAAGCTTCTTGAGACATTTTAGAAAGTTTTGAAATGTCTTGTACATAAAACTTTAAATACTCCATATAAGCATTCGTCGTAAACAATTTTTAAGTCACAAGTTGTACGAAAAGTTACAATAAATATTTTTTTTGGCCTATTGCATACTTTAAGGAGTCAGTTTTACCCCTAGATGGAGATGCTCAACTTTATTCCCTGTATTAGTTCATAAAGTTGCCTATAGGGAAGGCAATAATATAATTATATAAACGACTTAAAGATACCCTTTATTATCAATGCAAGCCAAACAAAGTTTCGTTAGGACCTTAGGTTTCAGTCAAGAACAAATTCCACTAATTGGAAACGAAAGTCCAACTATCTTGATTTATTTTCCAACAAAAAATGACTTGAATAATAAATATTTTCTCTGAATTCTAAAATTGTTAATATTGGAATATGAAAAATCAAGGCAAATCTTTTGCTTTTGCTGATCATATATCATTATGCTAAAGGGTAGACACTAAATTCTATTACTATTATAGGCAACATTTTATGCTCGACAATCCATGCATAAATATGCTCAAGACTAACTCATAATTCAGCTAATCAATTTCAATAAAAATGCAAATGTAAAATGTAAAAATCGTTGATGTTTGCTTTTATTTCTTTTCTTTTTATGTTTTTTTTTTCTTGTTGTTTTTTCTTAAGTTTTCCTTGTTGTTGTTGTTGTTGTTGCGTGGGGAGGGAAGTTTGACAGGGAAAAACTATATATATATATATATATATATATATATGTATGTATGTAGGTGTATAGAAGAATCCAAAATGATACTTAGATATAAGGTTCATGAAATGAATCCAAACACGAAGCAAATTGAATGAATCTTGATATATATATGTATATAGAAAAACTTGCTGATACATTTCGTGTTTAGATTATTTGCTTAGCATTGATTTTTAATTCAGTTGGGGGTTTTAGTTTAGTTTTTTTTTTTTTCTTTTGTTTTCTTTCTCTTTTATGTGAAAAATGTGTTATGCTAGAATTTTTATATATATATACGCACACATATGTGTATATATCTATATATAGAGGCACAGAGATATGCATATATATATATATAGATATATATGTATATATATTTATGACTTTTATCGATTTGCTGTGCTAACACAAAAGCATAATTATAATATGATGAAAAAAAATTAGGGGCATTAAAATAAATTGTAATTGCATTAAGATAACGGAATTGCATTATAAGCTAACAATGTCTTTTATCAATTGAATGAATTTTGGTTGATCCTATCAATTCGACGACCATGACGACGATGATGACGATGACGACCATGACGACGATGGATGACAACAATAACGACGATGACTAGGGCTACACACACTCATTAAAAAGAGAGCAAACACTTTGGGAACGAAGTTTTTGTTCAAAGCGTTTAGAAATTGGCATTGAGGAAAGGAAAGGGATGCAGTGTGAAAAAGGTGGGGGGGGCAGTGTGGATAATACAATAATGCCTAATTAGAAGAGGCGTGGCACTTGAAAGTATGGCATAATATATAAAAAAAACACAGAACAAAAAAAGGAACGAAATAAAGACAAGATAAGAAATTACTCATACACACATATGGGACACACAGCAGACATAAATACATTATAAATATTTTATACACACACACATACACACACATGCACGCATACACATACACATACACTCTTCAGACAAACAAATGAGCTAAGCAAAAGCAGGAGCAGAAAAAAGGTGATTTGATGTATTTGCTGATTATAAAGGATTATGATTGATAAAATGAGTGTGGCGCCATCGTATGGGGGGGGGGTTTGACATTTGTTGTTGTTGTTGTTGTTGTAACACCGTGTCAGTGTCTACGTTGTCTCATTAAGATGCACACAATGAGCATCCTGCATTAGCTGTGTGAGTTTCTGCGTAAACGTTGGAATGTCCTGTAAACAATAATCAAAAATAATCATCAACGAAAAAGCGAGAAAGATCGAGAGACTAATCTTACACTTGTCTGGCAGATATCCTCGAGTGTTGTCTGTTGCACTGGCAGCGAGGCTTGGGTTAAACTCTCCAATAGCTGCCTATGATCCACCTGACCCATGGCAAATAATGCCTGGGCAATCATATCAAAATGCAATGCCCCCTCACCGCTAAGCAGTAAATTGAGCAATGCCCGTTGAAATGAGGCCAAAAGTTGTTCCTTAAACAATGCCCGCTGATAGAGGCGACTCCGTTCGTTAACATTTTGCATCGAAAACAGAACATTACGCACATTACTGGGATCAGTGCCGCTGACAAGCATTTGTCCATATGCATTCAATATGGCCATAAATAGACCCGGATGCAGATTATCACTACAATTGAAATTTGTTGTATTTGTTGCTGCTGCTGCTGCTGTTCCGGCGGCACTGGCATGGCCATTCGATTGTAATTGATTTTTATAGAAAAATTGCCACTTGCAAGTGAGCACACTGTGAAAAGTAAGATAAAAAGATAGAATTTACATATTATGGCACAAACCGTTTTTTGGGGCAACGGTTTTCCACTCACCTATCGAATAAGGCATAGAGCAAACTGGTTATCTCACTGCTATCGGTGGCTGCATTTTGTTGTTGTAATAATGGCAATATCTGTTGAGTGCTAAAATCCAAAATAGATGGCAATAGGGCTAATGATGTGCTGCCCGGTTGTTCGACAATTAGTTTAAACATTTGTAAAACTTTTTCCATCACAGCCAAACGGCTTAAAGTCAGTTGTTCTCTGAAAACCAATGCATTACATAATTTAGAAAAAGAGCGAGAGAGAGCGAGAGAGAGAGAGAGAGAGACTACTCACCTGCTGCTAACATTGATAAACAAAGTAATCATCTCCTTTATAAATTGAGCTCCCAAATGTGTTGGCAATGTACGCAACATGCTCAAACTAAATTCAGCCACAGTTATGGCCATGGCAATGCTATTTAGGCCATAGCTATTAAAGATCATCAAAGCCTTTGTTAATATGGGCTAAAAACAAATGATTTAAACTTTAAATTATGTCATAAATTTGAATTTTCCAACACTCACCTTAAATGTGCTGGCCAGCATATCCTTGGCATTGCCACCGCAACCATTAAAGTATTCAATTAGAGCCGTTAATGTGCCCAATAGACTTAATGTTGTGGCCGTCACCTTACTCTCACCGGTTAGATTTAGGTCCAATTCCAGGAAATTTTGAGCCAAACCATCGATATATTCACGCAACATCCAAAGACGACGCTGATAATCCTGCTGCTGTTCGGGTACACACTTCCATGGTAATACCATATAGCTAACTAGACTGATATGCACATTAATGCACACCTGACGGGGCAGCTGTGTGCCCAGTCGTGAGCCAGCCTGCAAGAGGCTCTGTATTTGTGGTATCTCCAGCAGGCATTTTGGCCGTATCACAGTTGAGATGAATAATAACAATTCGCTAGCCGCCTGCTGGACAATCGGCGAGGCGGCTGATAATGAATTGTTGCAGGCAAAGATGCTGCCCAATATGACAAAAAGGCGATGCAATAACTCCTCACTGCCCATGGCCTTGGACAGTGGGAATATGCTGCGTATGGCCAGCAGAACTTGAGCGTAGCTAAAAAGAAAATAGTAATCAAAATATCTACATATCGAGTGGTTTAATTCAATCTCTGTAATCTTACAGGTTATCTAAATCAGTCTGAAAGTTGGCCTTGTCCATTTCACTGCCTCCAATTCGATTACTGGCCAGCAATTGTAATGTTTGTAGCAAACTATCGGATAACATTTGCAATTGGCATTCCATTTCATCGGCCACACCAGAACCAATTGCCGCCGCCGCCGCCGCAGAGGTGTCCATTAATGGTGCCAGACGGACAACAGCCTGACAAACTGTGGCAAAATCACGTAATATTTCACCAATATTTGCCAATTTATGTTTACGTGCCGCTGAACGATGATCAAGTGCATTATCCAATGACATCAAATACATCTGTGGACGCGACCAATGGGCAAAGACTTGTGCAAAAACGATATGAGCACCGCGAGTGCTAGCCAAAAGGGCCAAACATTCGAAACATTGATCCAAAAATTGTTGCCATTCTGTGGTGGGGCTCTGCTGTGCATAAGATTGAATTGAGTTTAAGAATGGGTGCGAAAAACATCAATCACTTACATCATCTTCCATGATCTCGTTGTCTAGTACCTCCAATTCGGCCTTATTGGCCTCAAACTGAGTGCGACGCATTATCTCATTCACCAACTGTGTAAGCACTTGATTATAACGTGTCATTTTACCCGGCTGCTGCGCAATACCCTTTATAATTGGTGTCCAAATGTCCAATTTCTCCGTAAAGTCCAAGGCGCCGTGCACTACAAAAATAAAGAAATTAATTCAATTCAAGGAATTCTAGATCAAAATGCAACAATGCAATTACATTCTGTGGTGCAACCGTATAGTAAATTCAAAAAAGTTTCTAATAATTCTGGTTCCTGCATTAATTTTGCAGCATATTTTGTTGTATATAGACGCAAAAGTTCACGAAATTTATCGCTATACATTTCGCTCTGCTGCTTATTGCCATTATGTTGCTCCAGGAGGCTACTAACGCCACTCATTAGTGTGCCAGCATATGGCAATGGTTTTTGTAAATATAACATTTCATTCAGCACAGAGAGCGAGGCCAATGAGATGGGCTCATGGCCAGGACGCCATTGTGATAGATCTAGTATGCTCATTAAGAAATATTCCGAGATCAGTTCAGTGCGTATCCAGGAGACCAAATGCTGTACACAGGCCAGCAACTCCAATATAGAGGAACTATTTAATAAATGCAAAAAAAATATGGCCGATTAATAATGATTTCTTTGATTTATAGAGTAGACATTCATATGTGTAGGAGTATATGAGGATTAGAGGGAATATACATACCTTAATTGATTGTCATTTGGCAGTGATGAGGCTAGACTAATATCCATGAGGGTGCTTGGTATGGTCGCTTGTATGTCCTTGCCATTGATGTGACAAACAGCGATAAGTAGATATTTGGTGACCAGATCCATAACATCGGGTATACACATGGAAATGCTGAAGGCATGCAAACACACACACACAAACACACAATAAGAACAGGAGCAAAAAGGTGGGGGAAAAAGACACAAAAATAAGAGAGGTATTCCATTATAGAGAAGTATTCCAATATGGGAGAGAGATATAAATTGAAGCAAAAAGTTTCTAAACCTGTTGCATATCGCTCTCTCTCTTTCTCTCTCTCTACACAAAACAAAGGAATATTCCTTGAATCTTACCATGAATAAAAATATTGTTTCCATTCGGTGGTCAAATCTCCACGATTGCTAACCACTTCCTCGGATGTAACACGCAACAGATTGATGCCCAGGGCGAAACGTGTTTTGGTAAATTCCATGCAATGTTTCATATAATTTGGATCCTGTTCGGGAAATTCACGTTTACCCATTAGGGCAATCAGCTGGGCCAGCGTATCCCGATGTCGTCGAGCCGCTGTCAATGCCGGCAACTGGGCATATGTATTCCATAATGTTTCCCGTAATAATGTACGATCCGCTGCTGTTAATTGACTCCATCGACGTGTTATTGTATGCTCCAGTGTCGATGTGCTGAAGAACCAAAGGAACTGATTCTCCATGAAACTATTGCTGGCCGTTGCCACACGCAGACACAGCTGCCACGCCTCCGGCTGTGACTTGAAGGCCAGCAGATTAGTCTCGATTTCACGTTTGCGTGCATTGCTCGTCGTCGGTTGATAAAATTCGTGCAGCAGCACCTCCACCGCTGTCATCGATGCGGCATGCTGTAGACGTTTCATATTGATAAGACAAAAAAAACAACAAAAAAAAAAGAAAAGAGAAGAAAAAAAAATGAAAAGGAATGGTCTGAATCAGCAACAGCAACCGATAAAGGGGTTGGGTTCGGGGCGGTGGTTGGTTGGTTGGTTGAGGGTTGGGTGGGGGGTAACGGTAATCGGGGCGAAGATTACATTGAAGACTAGCCTTAAACATCATGCTTACCATTTTTGGTCTCGCCTCCCCCCGCAAGAAATATGTCTTGTGCCTTGGTGCTTGCCCTTGATCTGTGCCTCTGTATATTTGTATGAGTTTTGTTGTACATTAGCAGTCGGTTGCAATAAATTTCATGTTTTCTTTGTGTATACGAGACTTGCACATCTCGGCTGAGCAATGTTGCCAATCGATTTCTTATCGATAACGATTAGAGATGGTTGTTGCATGAAATGCAATTGTGATGGAACTGGACACTCTCACCAGTGGTTCCAGTTCATGTCTGCCGTTCACCGTTATTTTTGTATTGATTTAGGTAAAGTTGGGGGTTTGATTACAACGTTTCTTTGACACTTGAAAAAACATTAGTTTAGAAATGGCAAATAATCTTTTTGTGCAGCCCTTGTTTGGCAAATCGATCAATCCATTGTCGATAGTTCGATAGTTTGACTCATTGAGTGCGTTGAGCTGAGGTCACTAACGCACACACACACACACACACAAAGAGCGCGCACACACACACATTTGAGAACGAGCGAGACACAGTGCATTTTCAAATGTTGAGCCAACAACTAAATAACAATAAGTTTAAAAAACGGTTGCCCTCGTAACTGCAGCAACAATAGAAACTAACTAAAAATAAGCAACAAATTTTATAATAACAAGAACAACAATAGAGAAACGTGAAATAATGCACAACAACAGATCGCGGTCAGTGCATATATATAATATATAACAATGCGGAGAAGTATCGAAGCGTAAAAATCGAAGGCGACCGCCAGCCACAACAACAACAACAATAACAGCAGCAACACCAGAAAAACAACATTAACTTAAGAATAAAGAGAAGTCGAATATAATCAAAAAAAAAAACATAGGAAAACAAAAAAAAGGTATACATATGTATATATTTTATAGAATTTATCGTTTGTGTTAGAAATATATGCAATTAATTGCATACATATTCATATGAACATTTGTGTGAGAACTGACTATATATGTAATTCCTTTCTCTCTGTGGCTATGTTGGTGTCCGTATTGGTGTGTGTGTGTGTGTGTTGGGAGCAGCAGCAGCAACAACAACAACAACAGAGCGACTATCAGCCGTTATGATGGCCCCCCACCAGCTGTGAATGTTTGCCTCTTCTTCTTTGGTCCCGTCGTTCTTTATCTCTGTGTACACTTTGTCGTCATCTTCATTATCTATTTTGAGGGTCTCCTTTTCCAACTGATATGGAAGAAAACCTTACAAAACACATGCATACATATATATTAAAAGAAACACGACAATTTTCGAAATTATTGCCTTTTGCACTTGCCCCTTTGTCTCTCTTTACACGCTTCACCATTCCTCCCTCACTCCTAACACTTGGTTGTTGCTGTGGGCGCTCTCTCGCGCTCTCTCTCTCTCCTATCCCCCCATCAGTCTTTCTCCCTCTTTTGGTAACTCGCTCTCTCTTTATTGTGTTTCGTGCCAAAGCTAAATTGTAATTTTGCTCTATTTTGTGTGATGTGTTTTGTGTACCCAATAATTGCACCATGTTACCGTTAATAAAACAAAGACCTAACTAACTGTATAAATCAAAGCCAAAAACGAAAAACTAACCAAGAAGAGAAATAGCCAAGAAACTGTTAAAGACTAATTTACAGTTGGAATTTGCTAAAAATCTATACATACGATTTAATGTTTAATTTATTCTGCCTGTCTGTTCCTTTGTTTTGTTAACCTATGTATGTACCCTCCCTCTAACCATCTACTTTCTTTCGATCTAACTCACTCTCTCTCTCTCGCACTCTCTTTATAAAAAGCCTGTTGGCTGCGCTGTTCCTTACTACGCACTTTGCTTTTGGTCTGTATCTTTTTTTCCCTTTTTGATTATTGCGTTCTGTTTACCCCGATTTCTTTGCAGTGTTTTTGCGTTTTAAATCTTATCAGCAACAAACACACAGACATACATACATACATACATATGCAAAACACATTTGCTTAATTTGTTTTTGTTATTTTTATTCAACAATTTATGTCTCAATTTATACATATTGTTTGTTTATATTTTGGTATGTGGGTTTTTCTTAATGCAACTTTGTAGACTTTACACCCCCCAATATCCCATGTATGTTCAGCTTCTCATACATACATATGTATGTACATGTGTACATGTGTATGTCTCTTTAATAATGGCGCAGTCAATGACCTAAGTTTACTTTTGCGTCCTGTGGGGGTGCTGCCTGCCAATCATACAATTTATGCATTTTTACCGTTTATGCGGAAAGTTCATTACATTGCATCGATGACATGAAAAAGGTTTTAATACCCTTCACTGTATCTTTAAAGCATATTTGCTTTACGCAATTAAACTGGAAATGAATTAAATTCTTTCATTGAATAAATTTAAAAAAAAAGTTACATTTGATTGATTGCTTTAATTTTTTATTTTTGTTAATTTCGTTTCATTTACTTAATTCAAAAAAGACTCAAACCGACTAACTTTCTATCTATTTGTATTAATTTGCAATAAAAACTAAATTTTAATTTAACTTTTTTATTTGTTTCTCATATATTATTGCATTTTAAGATTGACCTTTTAAGCAAAATAATTTACTTCAGCTATTCGTTGTACATTATTCATACTAGATAATATAAGGTTTTGCCGTCTACTGTGTGCTTACATAGTATTACAACTTTTTTTTTTGTTTTTCATTGTTTATGAACTTTTAACACGTCGGCTGTCCATACATAATTTCTATGAGAAGCGAAAAGGGGGCAAGGGGCGATGAGGGTTACTCCTCACACTTCCTCCACCACACCTTTAACTTGTGTTCTATACCAATTTTACCAACATGCATCATGCATTTGACCTCGTTAGGTTTCGCCCTTAAATCAATTTCCCCTGGTGTAAGTACACACATACACACATACATATGTACATACATATATGTATGGTATATATTCAGTTGCCAGGCTCCAATTGTGTACTACACATGAAGTACCGTACTTGTACTTAAGACTGTGGTAGTACTGAAGGGTTTGTCTGTGTGTGTGCGTGTGTGTGTTTTGTGGGGGATAATGATGAAGGAGAAGGTGAAGGTGGGGGAGGTGAAAAGAAGGCTATCCGATGGGTAGGACGACGATTGGTTGGTTCGTGCGTCATAGCGCAAATTTCCTCAACTGTTTTGGCAATTGAAGGGCATGAAAAGCTTCGTCGTTGGTATTTGGATTAAATTTGTTGTTTCGCTCATTCATTCGCTATTTCCGTCTCTGCATCTCTCTCTCGCGCGTTCCCGCTCTCTTTCTCTATCGTTCGTTAGTGCATACGATTCGCTGCTTTTGCTTTTGCGCTTGCATTTTGACTTCTGTCCTTGATTATGCATACATATGTATTTATTTTTAAATGTATATATGTGTTGTGCATGTGTGTGCACAGTTAGCTTTTCTTCAACATTTCGTAGCACCGTTATTTTGTGCTGTTGCCAACTCCATTTCCAAGTACAAACCTGATCAGCTAGGATACATCGTAAAATCTGTCTAGTTAGTATGTATGTTTAAAAGCAATCATTGTTTAAAAAACAGGTTTTTATCTAAAATGTTTGCAAGGACATCAAGTAGATTAGTCTAGTTTTGAACTGAATTCGTAATACATTGCAGTATTCTGATCTGTAAGCCATCGTTTCTGTTGAGTCCTTTAACACCTAAAGGCTAAAGGTTAACATTAATTAAAATTGCGATCCGAAAAATTTAACATCTGTAGAAATGAGAGAAAGCAACAGGCGGAAATGGTTCTTAATAGTGGTTCCTTAAAAGAATCGAGACTCTGTGACCTCATCTTAATGCTGGGAGCAGCTGATCAGCTGTGGAAGGGGAACTCGACGAAGATGTCTCGTTGTAGTTTAGCTAAAGAATTAATACATACATATGTATATACGCATACGTATGCTTCTGTTTTTTTATGTGTGTCCTTTGGTCAAATTATTAGCTTTTTTTCTTTTTTCGCTTTATTATTTCGTTGTTGTTGTGGTTGGCTTTGGCTTTTTGCTTTGTTATTATGCTTGAGAGTGTGAGAGAGAGAGAGAGTGAGCTGGTAGGGTAGGTGTGCAGGGGGGAGGTGGATTCAGTGCGTGGGGCTATTTGCTTTGCATTCGCTCTTGTGCACTGCGTCGTGTCTCGGTCTCTGTCTTTGGCTCTCTGATGATTTTGTGTGCGCTTTTCTTGCTCTCTATCGTTAGCTTCTGCTTTCTGCTTACTTTAGCTTCTGCCTCTTTTTCTTGGGCTCTCGCTCTCGCTCTCTATGTGTGTGTGTGTGTGTGTGTGAAAGAGTGGGGACACTCTCTATCTGTGTATATGCGTGCTAGAGCATGTGTAGGTGTATGTGTGTGTGTGTGTCTGCTTGCCTAAGCTTTGGCTGCCCGTTTTCATATGGTTCTCTCTCATTGTCGTACCAACGTGCTCGCTCATTCGCTCGCTCGAGGCTTTAAAAAATAAAACAAAAAAATAAATACAACAAAACAAATACAAAAACAAAAAAAAAATTCAAAAATACAAAACAAAATTATTATAAAAAAGACGAAAATAAAAACTTGGCTGACAGTTAATTTTTAGTAACAAGTTGAAGTAGACAACAAAGGAGACAAAAAGGGAGAAAACAAAGAAACAAATAATAAAACAACAACATAAATAGGGAGCACAAAGTGAAGACAAAACGTAAATGAAAACAACAACAAATAACCATACATACACAAACATACATACATACATATGTATATCAATCAGCTGTGCGTGATAAAAACAACATTATTAGTGTGTTGAGTTTTGAGAACTTGAAAATATGCAAAATTAATTACACATTATGTATGTATATATTTGGTTGTATGTACATATATATATAAACTACACATACATTTGTGCATATGTGTGTACATATACAAACATACATATATAGTCATGGTCCTCAACAACATTTGTCTTGGTTTGGTTGCTGCTGCTGTTGATCTTCCATGTGCCAGATGAGAGCGTGGGCCCCCACACACACACACGCACACAACCATGACAAGTTTCTCTCTCTCGCTTCCTCTAGTTTTTGCTTTTCTTTCTTTTTCTCCCTCTCTCTCTCTCGCTCTCTCTTATTTTTAAACTTCTACTAAACAAAAGAAAATTTCATCAGACTTTTTAGTTAGATACTTATGTAGTTGGAGCACAAATGAGCAGCATAAAGAGAGTGAGAGAGAGAGAGAGAGAAGGAGATGCATCCAAAAGTAAAAGCAAAATGTAGCAAGTGTTTAAGTGATTGAGCAAAAGACAGTTACAAAAAGAAACACAACAACTACAATTTTATATGCACAGTGGAATGAATCAACAAATGATCTAATGAAAATTGCAAAAATTATTTGAAAGTTTCTTCTCTCGAATCAATTTTAACTACTTTGATAAATGTTTTATTTTTAATTAGATCTTGTTATTCTCAATGTTACATATACATATATATATATCTTTACTGAAATTTTTAATGATATTGTTGATTGTTGACTTATTGCACAATGTTTATATAATATTACTCATCGAGTATTATCTGATTGCCATATTGGGTAATTAACAATGTTTACTGAAACAGTGACACATTTTTGTGACCACTGTGCACATAGATAGATGTTTGTGTACTTGTTGAGGTACTCACTTACTCTCTCTCTCTCTCTTGCTCTTCCCCAGTGTGTATATGTGTTTCTCTCAGTTACTACTCTCACTCTCTTTTTTTTATTTTTGTTTCTCTCTCTCTCGCTCTCTCGCAATTTGTTGATGAAATAACCAATAACATTAAACAGCTGAGCTTGTTTGGAAACAACAGCCCCGTCCATCTGACCCCCTTTCTAACCCCCCCTGGCACAATCGCACTCTCACACTCTTCGTTCACAACAAGCGCACTTCTTCGCTCTATTGGTAATAGCCATAATGAGAACAGAGAATTAGATGAAAACGAAATTGAATTGAGAAAATTTTATAAAAAAAGAAAAATACATAGATAAAGTGAAACAATAATTCGTCACCCTTTTTCTCACTCTCTCTCTCTCTCTGTGTTTCTCCCTCACATTGTGCTTTGCGCATCGAAAAGTATGCAACATAAATTGCTGTCAAAGATCAAAATGAATTTTATTCTTGTATATGCATGTCCTTGGATGAACGGCGGGACTCCTTGGCGTTGAGACCATGACGTAGTTATGCAAAACGAGAGTCCAAAGAGAGCGAGAGAATAAAAATCAAAATCAAACAAAAAAGAAAAAAAAATAGGGGGAGAGCAAATGCATTGTCGACGTCACAGTTTGCTTGACATAGTTTCCTCATTTTGCAGAATCAACAAAATCTTATGAATAGAGATGGACCAGGGTATGAGGAGGCTAAAGAGTGGGGATTAAATGACCTAGTTAAATCTATGTATATGTACATACATATATTTATACTCTTCTCTCTATAGAAATACGTACATACATACATATATTAACTTTACGAATATGTAGCAAAAGACAATACATATTACATTTTGATTTTATAAACATTTTCATGAAGAGTTGATTATTCTTATCTCTGTATTTTAATTTAAGATCTTGTTTGTTTTTACTTTCAGGCCAAAAGCTGCGTTGTTGACTTGCCTTTTCCCGTTGTCTCTCTGACTCTTTCTCTCTGTCTCTCTCTCTCTCTCTCTCTCTATCGCAGTCTTTCTCTGTATTTACCGGACGGATTGCATTGAGTTGTAACGTATGATGCTTGTGTGGCGAAAATAGAAATCAGAGAGAAAACGGAAACGGAAACTGCAATATAAACCGCCTTAGCAACAAAGACAGAGAGAGAGAGCAACGCTGCTGCCTGCGCCATTATTCACCATATCCCATATCCAGAAAGAGGAAGCCTCACCCTCACATCCCCAAAAAACGCCTTATTCAAATACAACGACCAGTAAAAGACGAGAAGAGAAGGGAAGATTACCACAAACAGCAGTAGCAGCAGCAGCGATAGAAGCACCGCCAATACCACCGCCACCACAACAACAACAACAACAACAAGAACAAGAACAAGCAACCACTACTACTACTAATAATAATACTATTACAACTACTACTACTACAACCACAACAACTATTTCTATATAATAATAGTATCATGTCATCGCCTAGTGCTGGCAAGCGACGCATGGATAATGACGTCATCAAGCTAATTGAATCGAAACACGAGGTCACCATACTTGGTGGCCTTAACGAGTTCCATGTGAAATTCTTTGGCCCAACTGGCACACCATACGAGGGCGGCGTATGGAAGGTGCGCGTCTATTTGCCCGATAATTATCCATTTAAATCGCCAAGCATCGGTTTTGTTAACAAAATCTATCATCCAAATATTGACGAATCATCGGGCACTGTGTGCCTCGATGTGATCAATCAGGCATGGACTGCTTTATATGATCTATCCAATATATTTGAGTCATTCTTGCCCCAATTGCTCACATATCCGAATCCCGTTGATCCATTAAATCGGGATGCAGCCGCCTTGTACCTGCACGAGCCGGAGGAATATCACCGCAAGGTGGCCGACTATGTGCAACGTTATGCCACCGAAGATGCGCTGCGGGCGGCGCAACAGGAGCGCGAGAGCAGTGATAGCGAGTCCAGCATGTCGGACTATAGCGAGGATGAGGCCAGAGATATGGAGTTATAATATCGGTTTAACTGTCCACCACAACAATTACCATTAATTTTAACGACAGCCTAAAGCTTAAAAATAATAACAACAACAACAACAGCAGCAATATTTCTATATATCTAAATATATATATATATATATACATACATGTATCTATATATATACATACATGTATCTATATATATACATATATATATATCTATATATATAGAATTAGCTCTGGATCAAGCAACAAGTAAATAGAAAACAAACAGTAAAACCGATAAATTAAAAAAAAAAGTAAACGTGATTCGACAGACATACATATATATATATATATAAATCTAAAAAAAAAACAAAAATATATACCTATATATATATATATTTCATAGTTGTAAGCAAAACAAAACAGAAATAATTAAATAATTAAAATTATTAACAAAATGCAAGTTGGCAAAAAGTAAACAAAATAAACAAAACTCTAAATAAGAGTGAAAGAAACATAAAACAACAAAAAAGAGAAGAGAATGCAAATGCATAATTTGACGATAACTGAAAGGAAAATGTAACGCAATTTAACGGTTCTAATAAGTATATATATATATATATATATGTATATATATATACATAGATATAGCAATTAAAACGTATCGAAATACATGTACCACCCATAGTAGAGCAGAAACAAATGAAAGAAAAGAGCTAAAATGAAGAACATGAACCCCCCCCCCACACACCCTCTCAAAACACATATACACACACACACACACCCCACCCAGTCACACATCTTTCCATCTTTTGCCCAATGGTCGTCCAATCTAATAGTAAACTGTTAACAAACAACAAAAATATGGACATAGTTTAAATGCTTATACAACTCCTAACCTAACCCCCCCCCCCCACCCCACCCCTCCCCTCACCATAAGGATCATCATTGATTCTTTCTATAGCTATATATAGAGATCAAATATGAATATAATAACTATATAAGTAGTGACCAATAGATAATCAAAATATTAATTTTAAAAGCAATTCCAATCAGAGCCTACAAAACGATTGAGGTACAGAGAGTAAGAGAGAGAAGACAAAATATATAAGAGAATAAAACGGGGAGAAAGGAGAAAGGATAAGAAAGAAAGCAACTTGATCCTATCCTGCCATTTCTTTTTTAAGATTTTATCATTTTTTCTTCTGCATCATCTATGTATAGATTCAATTACCAAAATATTTCTTTTACTTGTCCCCATCCCCCTCCCCCTCCCCACAAAGTTCAACCAAGCAAAGTTCTTTATTAAGATCACCGACCCTCCCGCCCCCATTAACAGGCAGAAGCACAGCAGAGAGAGAGGAGAAGAAAGCAAATAACAAAAAAAAAATAACAAAAAACCAAGACAAATCCAAAACTAAAAAAAAACACAAAGAAAAATCCCCTACAAAAGATTAAAACAAAAAATCAACTGAAAAAAAAAACTAAGTGCGTTGCAGTTCTTTTTTCTTGTTAATTAATATTATTATTATGTAAAACTATTATGTAATTTTTAAATAAAAACAAACAAACAAACAAACAAAGGGAAAACAAAACCACAAACAACTTAGGAACAACTTTTCTTTTATATATCAAATGCAATAATAATTTATTAACAAAACATAACACAATTGTCAAGTTCTTTTGCAACAAAAAAGAAAACAAAGTAAAATGTTAAAAAAAAAAAAACACAAAATGTATTTCAACAAAAACCAATCAACTATACAATTTGTTGCCTAAGCATTGAATTAATTAAATGTCTTTTGTTTCTGTTTCTAATTCAAATATTAATAAGAAAATTGTCCATGTTCTTTGTTTTTTTTTTGTTCTTTTCTTTTTCATTTGTTTTGTTTGTCTATTAACTAATTGTTTAAAGCTTAGTTTTTTTTTTTGTGCTTTTGTTTAAGTCGATACGAAACGATGGAACAGATCATTAAATCATTTAATTATAAAACAAAATAAAAACAACAACAAAAACAAAAACATTTAATAATACATAACTAAATTTATATACATATATATATTTGCAATAGAGTTGTGTATTCTAGTAGTGAATAAAAAATAATTTGTACATTTTTTTGTGTATATATATGCGAGCATTATATATACATATATGTTCGTGTATTTGTGAGATTTGAGAGAAGCAAAAAAAAAAAATGTAAATTTTTGATGTGGTTTTGCCTGCTTCTTGAGCTTTTTACAAAATTTCAATACCTTTTTATACCCTTGCAGAGGGTCAGATGTTTGTAACGCACAGAAGGAGACGTTTCCGACCCCATAAAGGATATATATTCTTGATCAGCATGAAAAGCTGAGTCGATATAGCCATGTCCGTCTGTGCAATTCAACTTCACGCCGCCATCTTAAGAGCTATCGGGATGTAACTTGATATTTGAGCTACTTATAGCCCGAAGCAGATAAAGTATGAAAATTGTCAGGGTCCAGGGACCACTATATCATATAGCTCTAAAAGAAACATTTTCATAAAAATTGGAATATCCCCATGAAATTTACTAATATGATAGTTTTGGATATAAAACATCAGATCCCGATCAATCAGATCGGATAAATATAACACAAGTTACAGTCAATATAAATCGGCTCTACTACGTCACGCATACACAGACAGATGCAACGCTACGTAAACTGTATGTGTATGCGTGCCAATCGCAGCATGCAGGAGGAAGGAGAAGAAAAAGAAATGGAAATAAGATTTGGAAGGTTTTGTCTGTGCATTGATGATACAGAAAAAGAGTTTGGAACAAGGACTTCAAGGGTATATAAACTTCGACATAACTGAAGTTAGCTTCTTTGATATTTTTTTCTAATATTATTTGCCTTTTACTTCAAGAGGGGGGAAAATGAATGAAAACCAATTAGATATCGGTTAACCGAATTTCTTATACCCTTGCAGAACAAATTTCATTTGATTTCAGAAGCCAAATAGTTTCTAGTTTTTTTTTCTAAATTTCTTGATGAAACTTTTGAAAATTGCAAAACTTTTAGTTACCTTAGAGATATATATAAATCGGTTTTGTTTACGTTCTAAAAGTTTTTGTTTCAATTAATTTTTACGCCTTTTGCAAGGATATGACAAAATAGATTTGAAATTTTTTGGGTAGGCAAACAAATGCAGGCATTATGTTAAAAGTTTTTAAACAAACAAAAAGAAGAAAGTGAAAAAAAAAAACAAAACAAAGAAAAAATCAAAAAATATGAATTAATCAATTCAGCCACAACAACAACATTATGTAATATTAGATTTTAACAATATTTGGTATACATACTAATTATGTATTGAACTTGTACTAACACTAAATAATATTTAATGCTTAAGTTAACAAAAAAGATCAGAGCGTGTTTAAAATTAGTGAAAGAAAACAAAAAAAGAAAACCGAAATTACCAAAACAAACAAAAAAAAAAAACAGTTTAAACAAGTGACATTTTTTTATAAATAATAATTATAATATTAATAAATGATGGAAAACCAAACACTCACACACACACACACACAGACACACAATAATTAATTCGTAATTAAAAGAAATTAACAATTAATATTAGTTAAAGAAAAAAACAAATAAAAATGTTGTTAAAACGAAACAAATAAGAACAGATGAAAGGAAAACAAAAAAAAAAAAAAAACTCTTAACAATAAAGGACAAATGTAATGAAAATGCATTAATGATTCAAGTAAAGTATATCAAATCGTGATTTAACTTTTTAGAGAATCGACTAGTCGATCATATAAAGATTTATCCTGGCATTGTTGTTGTTAAGCTTAGCCTTGTTTTATCGATAATCAGAGCAAGGTAAGGAAATTTCCATTTGTGCCATCTGTGCCATGGGTGTAGGCATAGAAGGGGTCGCTGTCAAAGAAACCCAATCTCTTCGATGACGAATCGAAATCTGAGATTTTTAAAGTATTTTTATAGAGTCAAAATCATTTCAAGACTCTTTATCTCGTTTCTACTTATATTTAAGGGGATATTCTGGCCCTTTTTAAACAAAATATATCATTTGAAATGGAAAAGAGGATTATAATTTTTGTTTTATTATAAGAACAAATTAAAGTTAAAAAAATAAAACAAATTACGAGGGCTTTTCAAAAAGTTATCGGCCTCCAAAGTTAATCCAACAAAAAAGGAAGACATTTTGCTGGCAAGGATAACTCGACGCAGGATCGTCTGAAATTTAAATTTAACCCATCGTTGGATTCATCATAGATGTAATTCTGATCCTGAACTCAGTCAGAATTTTGTGTTTTTCTTGTTTGACAAAATGAAGGCCTTTCAAAAACCAAAACCTGCTTTTTCGCCTAGGTCTTTTTATTTAACGTAAAAAAATAAATGAAGAGAAAAATTTTAAAATTTTGAATGAGGTCCGGACCAGAAGTGTGGCCATTCTGCTACGATTGAACTTTGTATCATTAAAATTAGTTCAGAATTACGGGCTATATCTTTGTCGGCAGTTCAAAAAAAAAAAAATGGTTTCGAAAAAACCCGTTCAAAGTTGCCTCACAAAAAACGTCATATCACCTACATAAAGTATTTCGAACTTCGAACAATATTTTTGGTACAATACTCTCACTACCCCAAGGATATTTTAAGCTGAAGCAGTCCTCGGTAGATGAGTTGTCTAAGTGGCCCAGTCATTTAGGATCCGGGTTCGAGTCCCAGGCTAGTGTATTGACGTAGTTTTCGTCTAATTGTAAGCCGAAGGCCTTAGTTGCCAGTGCTTGTAAAATATAGTTAGGTTGATAGTTTTTTAACTATATCCTATACTTTAATAATAATAATAATAAATTTGAAGCCAAAAAACATATCAAAAAATAAGTTTTCTCAACCACACAAATAGCCCCCAAAAAGTATAAATATTTGTTTTTTTTTGTATAATTTTTTGAGCCCCTTTTTTGTTGGCAAGACCATGGATTTAGTCTCGTTATGGTTAATGGGTTATAGAGACATACTTACTATGCAAAGGTAAACAAACCCAATCCATCCAAGAAATATACCATCACGCACCCACACACACACACTTACACACCTTTACCTTACCCAGGACAACTGGCAATGTCTAAGTTGAATTTGTCATCTAACATTTTGTCCTGATTTTGCATTCTGTCTTCGCCTTGGAAACTATTATTACTTTCAGTTTGTTGATTTCAGCCAAGAAGTTGTTATTGTTGTTGTTGTTGTATTTCTTCATTTACTGCTTGTAATTGGCTGTCGCTGTTATTGTTATTGCCGTTGTTTTTGTTACATATATTGTTTTATTTTTGGTTTTCTATTGCGCTTTATCTATCTTTTATTTGAGAATTTTGTTTTTAGCTGGTTTAATATTTGTGGAAAACGCAGAGAAAAAGCTGAAAAAGCCAACAAAAATACAAAAAAATACCACAAATCTTCAAGGACATTTGGCCAACAAAGTGCAGCATCAAATTAAGTGATGGGTATTGATATTTCTAAATAAACAACTTATTTCTGTCGTGTGTGTGTGTGTGTGTGTGTGTGTGTGTGTGTGTGTGTGTGTGTGTGTGTGTGTGTGTGTGTCTTTCTCTGTGTATGCCGTTAAACTTTTCTATAGCCTACTTATTAGCGTTGACTCAACTTTAAACTATTTCCAAACTTTGTTATCAAAATCAGCAATCACCAAGGTGAAAAAGTAATGAAAATCAAATTTGAATGCATCTCCTTTAAAACTACATGTTTTTCATAGTCTACTTATCAGCATAAAACATTAAAAAATTTCATAAAATGCTTCTTAAAATTATTTTCATGTTTTTATTCAAAAATGAACAATAATAATATGTGAAATAGTGAATTTTAAACTAAATACCTAAAGCCTAAATACTTATAAATCAACAGAAACAACAGTTTCCTCAGTTTTAGCACTGATTTATCCAAGTTTTTTATATTGCGACCTTTTTGGATCATGGCCAAAATCATTTTGTGCATCGATTTCATGGAGAATTTTTTACCAAATACGAAAAAAAAAGTATATTTCTTTTATATATATATTTTTGACTTTATCGGTTTTAATTCTTTCCGCATTAAAGACGTTAATTTCTACAAAATATTAAATTCTTGAGATCAGTGTAAAAAAATATATATACATATAAGTTTTATTCTATCATTATGGACGATTTCGATTTAGAGTTCCCAAACTTGAAGATGATAGATGATGCAGTCTTCGGCAGGAAATCGAAACCATTATGAAAAGACATCTTAAATAAAATTTTCAAAATATATCGATATTCCATCTGAAACTCTGAAATTTCTACAACAAGCTAACAATTGTTAGTATCTAAAAAGAAAGAAAAAAAATGTAAACAAAATAAAATACATTTTGAAATTAATATTTTAAATCGTTCTAATTAAACTGCCCGATTTCAAATAGTTCTCGATTTATATCTAGTTTTCATAGGCAAGTGCAACACATTATGAATTGATTGTGGACATTTTTTGACCATCTCGAAATTATCATTTTTTGATTTGACTGTTTTAATTATCATTATCATCTTGTAACTTGGTCGAAACTTTGATAAGTTTCTTCTGAAATATCATGATAGATTTCCTTGAGCTTTCATGGTTAGTCATGGTTAGTTTCATTAAATTTTGAAATAAGAAGAATTCGCCCCATAAATTATGCAATAGGCATTTGAAGAATTCAATTTGGTTATGTAATATGGTCATAAAGTGATTCACAATGCAAATATTGCTTTATAGACATCAAACTTTGTTCATATCATAAAACAGTCGTCACTTTTCCAGACTATTGCATATTTTAGGGGGCAAATGTCCCCGCATAAGTCAATTCATTAGCGTTAATTTTGACACTTTTGCTAATATTAATAGAAACTACAATTTTCATGGCACTTAAATTCGTTTCAAACGTGTAATGTTATGACTAAAGGAATTAACTATACATAATTTAATTAATTCTTGATACTGACTTTACAATTGGCTGTACAGCCAAGTACTAAATGCAAACAATGACTAACAGACAAGACAAGCAGCTTGTGTCGGATAGTTGTTGATGCAAAAAAAATGGAAAAAAAACAAACAAAAAACCAACTTTATTGCATGCTTGCTACAAATATATATGTATAAATAAATGAACATGCATATTTGCAGTCCATTCGACTGTCAGGTCAGAAAATAAAGACCATTAAGCCCACACTCTTGTTCCCATTTCTGTTTCTGTTTCTGTGTGACCCATGAGACTATCTTTTAGCATTGCAATAATGTATCTTGCCCCCTTCTTCTTTGCGCTACACTTGCCATTGCACAATAACAACGATATAAACATTTATATGTACGTGCATGTGTGTGTGTGTGTGTGTGTGTGTGTGTGTAACAGCAAAACGGTGAACCGGGCAACCAGGTAAATGGTTGAAAATCAACAAATTATACGAATTACAACGACAGACATTGCATACTTTCGAGCGCCAGCGTATAGGCAAATGCAAATGCTAATAAAATTATAGTGCCAAGACAAGCCCCGACATATATCATATGAATATATATATATAATGCTTGAGCTAATGGCCAAGATGATACAATTTGCTTTGACTTTGAATTGCATGAAATTTATTGAAATTGACGTCTTGCCATGCCTACAACAAAACAAAAAACAATGCACAATCAGGTTGAATTGAAATGAATAGACCAGACATGCTGTCTTATTGGTAGGAGTACAAAAAACACATATATGTGTGTACCCCCCTCTTTCCCCTATTTACATGTACATAAGTGTGTACACTGAAAAAAAATCATGCAGAAAATAATAATAATAAATATCATTTGGTAAGAAGAACGTTTTGGCAGTTTTTCTCGCTGAGATTTCTTCTGAGATTTTATAGTCTTCTGATCCTGAAAACAACTTAAAACTCAGAACGAAAATCTCAAATATCAAAATTTATTCCAATAGCTCTTAAACTGAGGGAGTACGCCATGCTTTGATACAGAGAGATAGATGGAAATTAATATATATCTTCTCCACTTCTCAAGTTGATCAAGAATATATACCCTTTAATATCTTTACCTATACTTTTAGCTACTTTCTTTTTGCCTTAAGCTTAAAGTTTTTCTTAAAACTCATCGAAGTGAATGTAGTTAAACTTTTATTGCCTTTTAAAGGGATTTGCGTTTATTCAACAAACAGAATAAGGAATCAGATGATGGATTTAGATGATGATCAAAGGCAAATTCAAAGTCATTCTGATCATAAAGCTTAAACAGTCTTGGTTTCGACTTTGAAATTAGGTGGCCAAATACATATATTAAAAAGTATTTTCTTACAGTTTTGATAAACTGGCCACAAAATCTACATACATATACAGTGGTGGCCACTTCTTTAGGGCGTTTGCTGTTTTAAATTTCTACTCTGAATTTCTTGATTTCTAATTGATTGTAGATCTAAGAAATCTAAGATAAATTGCATACTACAAATTTTCAATTTAGCTTTAGCATTCGTTTGGGGGCCAATGAAAATTCTGAATTCTGTATGTAATTTTGATCGATTTTTCTTTCGAATGATACATTTTGCATTAAAATTGGCTACAATTTAGATGGTTCTTCACATAGTTACTATAATTTCTCTCAGTGTATTTAAATTGCAGTAGCTGGTTGGGAGCAATTTATGGCCAAAATGCCAGCGATACCATTACCCGTTTTTGGTGGCAACACATTTGCATATTGGCCTTTTGTTTGCTCATTGTGCTCAGCTAGAGTTCAGCTAGATGAGCGTGTCGACTTTGACACATAAAGGAGCTAAGCACAGACTTACCATATGGCACACACACACACTTAAAAGCCTTTTCTATCGACTACACCTATACATGCAAATGGGAAAACCCATTCATAGAGAAGAGGAATACCAAAACTATTAAATTGTTTTGCAGGTAAAACCGGCGGCTCAAAGGGTCGTTCGCCAACACCGACACCCAATCGTGATAATGGAGGTGGAGCAGTTGGCGGCGGCGGTGGCGGTGGAGGTGGAACCGGTGCACAAACAGCAACAGCCGGCAACAACCTTGCCAGATCCACTCTGCATGCGAACAAAACCATATTGAAAACAGTTTCCGTATTCCTTGCTAGCGGCAAACGTAACTCGAACAACCAGTCGAAGACCGCCGCGACTGCCCTGCAGAACAAACGGCAACTGCGGCAAAGGAAAATGGAAGAGCTCAGTGGCAAAATCAATCCCAAGCTACTGGACAATTTGCGTAAAAAGACGCGTTTTACCAAGTAAGTGGATAATCACTTGGCCAGTCCATCATTACTGGACCTTCTTTATTTTGTTCATTTCTTCTGACAGGGATGAGTTAGATGCCCTTTGTCGCATCTATCGTAAATTGGTATCCAATTGTCAATATGCGGCCAAAACGTTGGCCTCCAGCTCATCGAGTGCTGCCATTGCCAAGCCCCATGCAGCTGTCGAGGTGGGTAGTCGAGCTCCCCCCCTCCCCCCTCAAAAAAAGGGTCTATACTACAAGAATTCTTGTTTTTTGTTTCCCTAGGGCATCGATCGCATTGTATTCCGTGAACTATTGCATAGCACTTTTGATATTGTTACCGAGGAGATACTAATGGAACGGATATTCTGCAGCTGGGACAAGGCCCATGAGGGTTTGCCGCTGCGTTTGGAGGGCTGGCTAATTGGTCTATCCACGTTTTTGCGTGGCACCGCCACAGAACGGGCTGCATTTTGTTTTCGGGTATATGATTTGAACACCGATGGATTCATTACCAAGGATGAGATGTTTACATTGCTGCGCAATTGTCTGATTAAGCAGCCGCAGGACGAAGATCCCGATGAGGGTGTCAAGGATTTAGTGGAAATTGTCTTGAAGAAATTCGACATAGACAAAGATGGCAAGGTGCAAAACTCTACATTAATAACAATATCAATGTAAATTATTAGTTTTCTATCGATTGATAGGTTTCATTGGAGGATTTCATGGCCACTGTGACGGCTGAACCATTGCTCATTGAGGCATTCGGACAGTGCCTGCCCACAGATAGTGCTGTCGTCTCATTTTTCTCTACGCTCCAAGTTTAATTTAAGTCATCTAGTTGTTTTTCTAACTTCAAGTTGGATTCCGCTAAATAAAATACTAAATAGTCAGTAGTTGCTTTAAATACAATTTACCTTAATAATTTTATGGGCTATCGATTAATTGTATCGTTAGCGATTAATTGCTACCTATGAATTGGAATCTCTGTCAATTTATTGATACTTTGATTTAAATATTTGTTTTATTTAGTTTGGGACCTGCCGGCTTCCAAAACTGTTAAGGCAACCCTAAGTCGACCTTAAGTCGATGTTAAGGCAACCCTAAGTCGACCTTAAGGCAACCTAAAGGATGGGGGGGTCGTTTGCAATATTTCATTGTTTAATAAAAAACATAATATTATACCTTAGTTGGTTAAGCCGAAGTCGTTTACACTATTTCTGATGGCGCCCTAAAGTATGCACAAGAAAAAACAGGTAGAATCTCTAGTTGAAAGTTTGAATTCCCAACTAGTTTTAGCGATGAATCTGTGGTATGGCTATCATAACTGCGAATTCTTTAGCGATGTCTGCTGATAATAAATAGAACTTGGTGGTTCTTGAAATAGCTATTCGGACAACCAGCTCACCTTTTGTGCTACTTATGATTAAAAATCTTATGAATTAGAAAGATTTATTGACCTCTAGCCGGCGAAAAACACAGTTTTGATACTAAAAACATTGTTATTTTTAACCTATTCATATATTAGGTATAATTTAAAAGCAATTTACAAAATATCAAAGAGGTAGTTGTTTTCTATAATGCATAATATCTTACACTTTAGATATGGTTCTAAAATGAGTAAAATTTGAACCCAAAAGTATGCTATAAAAAGTCGAAAACCTATTGGTTTTTAATTTTAAAGAACTATTGCAATCTTCTGTATCTAACGAATTGTTTATTAGCAATGTTTGCAAAAAAAGAGCTATTTTTCTTATTCAAAAATCTGTTAAAAGTGTACAAAAAATTATTTATATATCCATAGCATACTTTTGGATGCTTATTTTCCAACAAAATCCCCTGTTTTTACAAAATCTGGACGTTCCGAGTGAAAACCGAATTCATATTCAGAATCAAATTAGTTGGTTAATCACCTGGGATATTCCCAAGATTTGAAAAAATGCAACAAAATGAAAGGTGAGATATAAATGGCTTGAAGCTTACTAATATAAAACTATTAGCAATGAATATTAGTAGTAATTTGCTATCTTGTTATAAAATCTATGTCAATTAAAGAAACTAAATGCACTCAGTATCGTAATTACTTGATGGAATTTCATACAATTTGATTTTATATAAAAACACTTTGATCAGACATGAGCCGGAAAGGTGGCCAAGTTTTTCTTTTTAGTTTTTATTCGTTAACCTTTCGACTCCTTTCGAAGACAGTCCGTTTATGAACTCGCTCCCTCTTGCAATTTCATGATGAGTTGCTAAAAATTGTTCTTGGAATGTGACTCTTAAAGTGCGTGATAAGTAATTGATTATAAACAAGGGCAGTGTCTAAAATTTCAGTCAACTTGGTCAACTATAGATTTGAAATTTCAGTTGGGTTTTTGAAATTAATGAATGGTTATAGGGAATAGGGGAATTGAATATGGGGGATCAAGCTAAGCTCCAGACTAAGCTAAGGAGAGAAAGAGAGAGAACGATGTTATTATCGTATACAATTTTCAAATTCTTTCAATATTTAACCAATTGTAATCGATAATATGTCATTCTACCCGATATTTATTTTACTTTAAAAAATAATTAATAGTTATTAAAGCTATAAAACGCCGTTTAAGTGGAACAAGTCAGAAAAAAACGAAAACTTCATAAATTTGTCTACAGAGTTTTTTTCAATTTACGTTTTAAAAAACAATTTTTTAACTCGAAAGCAATCGGGAATGATAAAAGTCATCATTTATGGATCGTAAAATATAGTCACATAAAGATTATATAATGAAGTAAAAAATAAAAAAAAGCATTTAAAATAGTCCAAATGCATAAAATTCTATATGATTCCATATATTTTGTAAGGAGTTCTGGCCAGAACCAGGAGTGCAACGAAGAGTTGATACCCTTTAAGCCTCGTTTTCGATTATCATTTAAACAAATTGCTCATTGAGTTGTTAAATAATTTTTAAAAACATTTTCTTAATCGCCCCTCTCTTCACTAAGTGTTCGAGATAAGCCTTATCAATATTGTGTAGTTTTCTTCTTTTTTTTTTACTTAAACAGTTAGCCCCAAAGGTTGCAAAATATGCAACTTGCCCCCGGGCCGCAATGACCTTGAAACGACCGTTGCATCAGTGGAAATAGAAATAAGATACAAAATATATTTCAATATCGTTTAGCATCCATCACACGGAAACTAGTCTAGTATTTGCAATAGCCATATTTGTGTGTTTTTTTTTTTTTTAATTTTGATTGCCAACTGGATCTATTCAATTCAATTGTCTGTCAGTGGCAACAAGTCAACCGGTCAGACAATTTGACACTCTCACATCTTGTTGTAATGTGAGATAATTCATTCGATTAGCTGCATTCAACTCACTTCATCGCATCGCATCTCATCTCATCTCAACTCAACTGACACACTCACACTCACATCTGTTCGTGCTGCGGAAAATTGTCACGAATTCGTCCAAAAGACAATTTTAAATAAATAAAAACAATAAAATATACAAAAAAAAACAAGAAACAACTATTAGGTTTAAAAAATAAAAAGCGGTTCTGCTTCCACTTGCACTTGAATTAAATGCATAAAGCTGATATAAGCAACATAACTACACTGAGAGAAATGCTTGAATAGCAACATAAAACTATATGATATCAAGAGTTCTTAAAACTACTCAATTAAGTATCTACTTATAAATGTTTGTTTCAAGGATTTATCTTTCACCTAGAATTTGGAAAGTCGCCTTTTTTTCAACTTAATTATTAGTAATTAGTATTTGCTTGGTTTTAAAAGTGTTTTTACGGTTTGGAATTTATTCATTAAGTACTTTAAATTAAAAACAGATTGTGAAATGCATTCCTTTTTTTATATGTTAAGTATTTTTCCTATAATATTAAATAATTTTCCATTTGTCATAGTAAAATAAAAATTTTCCTTTCATTTCGACTACCACAAGTTTGATAGTAAAGTAATTAACATATTTATTAAAAGCTATAGTTATTTTATATGTAGTAATTAAAATTCACACTTAAATTAAATTGCAAATGTAATTAAGTAAGTCGAAGTAATTACTTTATTATTTTTATCGTATTTTATCCTACTTAAAAGTAACTCAAAGTAATTACTATTTATGTTTAATCGTATTTTACCCTACTTAAAAAGAAACTAATATAATATAATGATACTTAATACTATAAATGTCTTAAATTTTTTTATTTTTTAAGGAAGAAATCGTTTTAGTGGTAGATAGTATACTAGCAGAGAAAGAGAGAGAGCGAGAGAGAGAGAAAGCTTAAGTCAACTAAGTAACTAAAAGACTAAAAGACAATTAGATGGTTTTTAAGATATTCTAAAATCTACATCATATATACAGTTAACAATTATTTATTGAAGTAACTAAAACAAATTGTTTATCATTGTTAAATTGTGCTTATTTTACATAAATAAATTGTTATTAGTTCTACATTACTTAAAAACAAAATAAAATTTTTAACATTTTTTCTTCAAGTACATCAAGAGCAGCTGAAGCAGTAGCAATAACAACAATAACAACAACAACAACAACAACAACAGATTATCTCAGAAGGTGAGCCGAATTGCCATTGGAGGCGTAGCGAACCGGAATGCAAGTGCAATAGACAATAACTAACTAGCTAATAATACGCTTAGATATAAATAAATAAAAACAAACGACTAAACCCAAGTGCATAAGATACAATTGATAACTTTGGATCTTTGATGCCTATAAAAATTGCAGTTCAATCAATTGCATTATTTTTCATGTCTCAGTCTCATTACTCTAACTTTGGACTTGTTCACCATTCGCAGTTTATTATCAGAAAATCTTATTGGAGTTATCTTTATCTTTATCAGCCATAGAGTTGAAAGAGTTTATCGCTCAAGTTCTATTATTTCTAGAGCCAGTGAAACGCATCAATTGTACTCATCATTTGGCATTAAGTGGGTGAAAAGTTAAACATTTTTATTAGCAATTATGCTTATGGAATGCCGCTTCAAGGAACAATCATGTTTTTCTCATCTTAAAAAATGGGTTTTTCCATTGAAATTTTGCCGCCTTTTTTTTTTTAGGGTTCTATTTCAGTTTAGGACTTTTATGGTAATACTTAAAAATACAAATCAAATAAGTTAATAATATTTTTACATTACTTACTATCGTTTTGTTTCTATAAGAGCTGTATATACATAGTTAGTATTAGATCGTTTTACTATGTTTTCTGTTTCATAATAATGAAGTATATAGAGAAATTCTACGCTAAATATAGAAATATACTCTATCTCTCTCTGTTTATGTATTTTATTTTAGATGATTCACAAACAAAATGGCAAATATTTGATCTAGATCTGTTTATAAACATATATAGGTATCTAAATATTTATATCATAGTAGAAAATTCTAAAACAAAATGGCAAATATTTCAAATTAAATCTCTTGCATTTCTATTTTTGCCTAATTTAGTTGTAATTCTCAACCAGTCTAAGCTTAAAGTCAATGCTATACTATAGTAATGATAGAAGACAGGAACTTTCTGCTTTCTACTTTATTTTCTAAAAAATAAAATATGAAATGTTTTAAAAAGTTTTGTTAAAATGAAATAAATTTGAAAAGATTTTACTTTACAACAGAGTTTTTCTTCTTCATTTTTCAAAAACTTCTTAGGTATAAGAAAAATGTCTAAAAATATTCAAATTTATATATTTTTAGCCAAAAACCAAGAGAAAAGTTGACTAAAGTTGTTTGAGGAGGGGAAATGTGCATATCTTTAGATATAGACAAAGTTTATACCTCGGAATTGTTAGGTTAGGTTAAGTAACTAATTACTTACAATTAGTTGACAATATTTTAAGGTCTCGATAACGTTATTAACTCTCTTAGTCGTTCAATTATTGATGTATATTTCTAGTTTATATTGTATATCTAATATGTGTAAGATCTGTCTCTGAAACTCATGTACTTGAACGAGTAATGGGTGAATGAGAAGCTTTTGTTTTTCATATACATATATGCTTATAGAGAACTTTCTGCTGGCTATTGATATGTGTGTGTGTGTGCGTGTGTGTAGATATGAGTGTATATGAATGCATATGAATGTTGTTGTATGAGTGAGTGAGTGAGTGGGTATATCAGCTCGAGTGTGAGTGTATTTCAAATAATAACTTATACGACCGGCATATGGCAGTGCGTACTGTGTTTACTTTTCAGTAAAATTCAGTCCGAATTCATCAACAGCCGCTAACGGTTTACTTTTCTTTAGTCATTTTTTTTTCCCAACTCCGCGTGTGGGTGCGTGTCTACGTCTCTGTGTGTGTGTGTGTGTTGTGCGTCTATTTGGTGGATTGATCATTGAAAATATCCCTTGTTGATCCTTTGAACCTAACACAATAAGGCCAAAATATGTCAAATAAAGTGCAACAAAGGTTAGTAGAGCAACAACAACAAGAACATTTCCTTGCCGTTGGCAACATCTACACAGCAACAGCAACAACAACAACAACATGTATTGAAATCGTTATCAACAATCAAACGATTGCAACACCAACAAACACAAATTGAGAGTGTGTGTTATCAGCAAATATATTACTACATGAATATGACACATGTTTATTCTAAATAGTAATAGCTACTAAATATGAATACTTCCCCCTCTTTCGTGTTATCTTTTTGCTAGGTTTAGGTACACTATTCCATAGTGCAGAGAAGTCCAAAAGTCCTATTAAATAATTGTTTTATTTTATAAGATCTCCCTCGTAGTCCAATTAACTAGTTAGTTGAAAATTAATCAGGAAACCGGTTAATGCACAAACAATAAAATATATAGGAACTTGCCGTCTCGTCTAATTGTAATATTATATGTAGTTAACCTTTGCCACTTAACTAACTCAACTTCGTATACCTTGTCATTAATTTCCATGAACTTGAGTTATTATCTATAGAATATATATACTTATAGAATATTCAGTGGCAAATCTAGAAAACAATTTTCCATTTAAGGCAAAGGAAATCAGTCTTGAATATCGAATATTTTATAACAGTTTTATAACAGAATCTTAATTGTTTGAAACTCTTAGTTGGGAACATAAATTCGTTACGCAAAGGACTCCAAAATTATTTGTTTTACAAAGGACTCTTTAACATTATAACATTATATAATGTTTGTCTTAAAAAGTATTTCTAATATAAAATTTCAAAAAAAAAAAAGGTTTTTGTGTTAACCTATATATATTATAGTTTCAAATATATAGGAATCTAAAAGTTGGAAAACAAAATTTAACAAATATCAGAAAATTTTGATACTTACTGAAGAAAATTTTCATATTTCAAAGCACTAAAGATTCAAAAAGCATAAGAATCAAAAACAAATCCTGAAAGAAATTTAAAGTAATAGTTTATAATATTAGACTTTGATTTCCTGAACCATAACAATTCTTCGCTTACAAATTAAAGGAAAAATAAAAAGTATGAAAATAAATAGAAACCTTTAAATTAGAAGTAAAGTTTTATCCAAGAAAGCTTGAAACTCAGTTGGAATCTAAAGTTAAAGATTCTAAGAATTCTATATATATGTACACATAAACGTACATACATATGCAATTTCCTTATCTCTGTAAACTAATCGGTGACTCAATCCCCACAACCCTTTGAACCCCGCCATAGGTGACTTTTCCCTACCGATGAAGCAATACTGAATGGGGATAATGGAAACGATTGTTGTCGTCAATAAATAATTGTCTGTTTCTTCTCTCTTTTAAAGTTTGTGGAACTTCACAGTTTAGGTTGGAATACATAGAAAATAGCAAACAAAGATCAAAAATTAAGAATCATTTCATATCAAATCTATATGCTGCACCTAATGTACAGATTTAGATATTCAAAGTACTGGGTTTTGGGATGGGTCCTGAATTTATACTCATAACATTTTAAATAGTGTGCCTAACTTTCGCCCAACATTCTCAGATAAAGTGAAAGCATAGGAAATGTTTTAGAAGAAGCTGCATAATATAGGCTATCTACAAATTAAACCCATATTCCGATTTCTACAATTATTCAAACTACTTTTGAATGGCCATAATGATATCGAGAGAATGAAGTTGAAGTTTTGCCTTAGCCGAAATCGCTCAAATTATTGGACTTTAATTATACATAACTCTATTTAATTTAACAAGTATTCAAGATAGTTGGTTATCTTAAAATAATTCAAATTCTGTTGAATTTTTTAGTTACAATTTGTAAAACTTATAGTTTTGAAATGCATTTAGAAGATGTAGGATATATTGTTTGTAATAATTCATGAGTTGTAAATAAGTTGACAAAAAGTAAAACAAAAAAAAACTTTGGACTAAATCAAAACTGGGTTTTAGCCGACTTGAAGGTTCAATAAATCTTACTAATTTATAAGATTTTTAATCATAGGCAGCACAAAACGTGAGCAAGTTGAACCACCAAGTTCAATCATCACTAGAGTTATAATACCATCTTCAACGCTAAAAGTAGTTGGGAATTCAAACTACACGAAGCGGAAAAAAGAACGACAAAACTTGCCTTTTTACACCATACACCCATAGAATGAAATGGCATATTAAAGTCGCCAAAAGGAAGCTTCTCCGACCCCATAAAGTATATATATTCTTGATCAGGATCAACAGCCGAGTCGATCTAGCCTTGTCCGTCCGTCTGTCCGTACGAACACCTAGATCTCGGAGACTGTAAAAGCTAGAGCCACCAAATTCTGCCCCCGCAATTTGAAAAAAAGCGTTTATCTTAAAAACTATTCTAGCTAGAGACACAATATTTGGTATATATATTTGCTTAGTAAATGCGCTCATTTTGTTTGTGTTAAGATTTTGCCACGCCCCTTCCCCCCACCGTAATTTTGAAAAAACTCGATTATCTCCTGTAATTTTCAACCTTGTGCAATCAAATTTGGCACACTTAAATTTGATACTAATATCAAGCAAAGTACTAAATTGGATTAAAATCGGACAAAAAACAGTCGAGTTATGCATATTAACGTTTTTCCATAAGGCCAGAGTTGGCCGTTGGCTGGTGGGGGCGCTAGGGTGCTCGTATGCTTGAGTGAGCGAGATACTAAGCATATGAAAATGCATTTGTTTAATAAATTTGAAATATTTGCTTTACTTACTTCATTTTGTACAAAATATTGTTAGGACATTTCCAAAATTTAAACCCTTTGCGAGAGGGTTTATGTAAATACTTGACTATATGTTGAAAATTCTTAAAAACCAAATGAAAAGTTTTGCACTTCTCTCCCTCTCTCTCTCTCTCTCTCTCTCTTCTTTATTTCTTAGCCAAGTTAACTTCAATGTTAAATAATTTGATAAACTTAACAAATGGTAATAGCAGATTAAATTAATCTTTTTTTCGTTCCAGCTTAAGTTAATAGGTCGAGCAATAATAATAATAATTTCAAACAAAATTTCATTCATAATCTTATCAAAAAACAGCAAGAAGCAGCAAGAACTTTTTACCACCAAAAGAGCATTATTTGGTATATAGAGTATATATTATTTGATATTTGTTTCTATAAATAAAATCAGTCGGATCATACCATTTGCGCGGTAATGCGATAAGACCAAAAAAACTGAGACACAGAGAGAGAGAGAGAAACTAAGTGAATTCTCTATGAATTGCATGTTCTATGCGGGTGACGATGATTATGATGATGATGATGATGATTATCGAGGGCCAAAGACAAAAACGAGTGACCAACAATGCCAGGGCTAGTTCATGGCCCGTTAAATGTACATACATATATATATAACCGAAAAACAAAAGAGAAACAACAACAACAAAAAAACTATAACAAAAATGAGAAACAGTTTTGTCATTATCAAGATCGCACGCAGCTTGACTGCAGCTTTTGAGTAATTATAATATGTATACAACAAAAAGCGCTGACCAAAGCGATTTGGGGCTCTAAAAAAAAAAAAAAAAACTAATCCACATTCACAAATGGGAGACGACAACCCCATGGCTTCCCCTTGTCAACCTCCCTCCCACCGTCCCTTTCACCATGTATAGATCATACATTGAAAAGCAAGAGTGAAAAAAGCAACGAAATGGGCCAAAGTTCAGCTGATTGTTGCGGCTTTTTGTTTGAGATACAACCCCCTCCCCCTCCCTCCCCCACGCACCACATTTCCCAACAACAAATTCTCCATCTTGTGGTTGTTGTTGTTGTTGTTGCTGCTCGACTTAATTAGCTGGCAACACGCACATCCTCAAAATCCCCAGCCCCAAACAAAATAATAATAATAAACATCAAACAAGATCTGTCTGTGATCTGTCTCCCTCTCTATCTGTCTCCCTCTCTATATCTATTTCATTTTATATTGCATTGCAGCAACACCTCCAATTCGGCAAGCAGTAGCCCCGATGTCTACAATATTGTTTTACTTGTGGTCGACATTGTCATCATGTTGGCCAAATTCTGGCTAATTGTTATCGAATCAATTGTTCGTGCCTTCTTGCCAAAGAAATTGAGCAATGTGAGCGGACAAACTATACTGATCACCGGCACTGGCCATGGCATGGGCAAGGAAATGGCCTTGCAATATGCCAAATTGGGTGCCAAAATCATTTGCTGGGACATCAATGAGCAGACAAATGCCCAAACAGTCAAGGAGATCAAACAACAGGGTGGCACTGCCTATGGCTATAAGTGTAATGTTACCAATCGGGAGGAGATTATTGAGCTGGCCGCCAAAGTACGCAAGGAGCACGGTTTCGTTAGCATTGTGATCAACAATGCCGGCATTATGCCCTGCCATCCATTATTGGAGCACACCGAACAGGAGACTCGTCTCATGTATGAGATCAATGTGCTTTCACATTTCTGGGTAAGTAGTAGAAACTAGACTGGGTAATCCAAACAACATATTCAAAACTTTGACCTAATTAGCTGTGCTTTCTTTATTTTTGCTTTATCTAGTTGTAATTCCCAACTACTTTTAGCATTGAATCCTATGACAGTGCAAGCTTAGAGAGAACGTTGTAAAATCTAAATTAACACTTTTTAACAAAGAATTCTTAGAGATTTTTATTAACCATATATTATTTTCAAGAGTTGATTATTTATATATGAGTACTAGATATTAGAAAGCTATACGAATACATTTAAATCGACATTAAAAACGTTCAGTCCCATAATTAATTGAATAAATGAGGCTTAAAACTGAAATCAATTAAATGCATTGACGTAATAATCGAACTTATTTATTCGTTCAATGGTCGACTGACTTAATTGAATAGAGAAGCAAATTAAATGAATAATCATGTTCAAACCAAAGACCTTTAAAAAGTGATTCATCTTGTTGTAAGTAGGATTCGAATTCATGTGCATGAACTCCTGAAAATATTTTCTTTCCAACGATCTCTATCTATCTCTATTCACTATCCAAATTTCACGTTCGAATGGGGGTGTACTCATCTGCTAGTAGGAGACTGAATACACTGTTACTTCATAATGCTATGAAGTACTCAAAGTACTGTGAATAGTCGGAGCACACTCTCCTCTCACCTTTTCTTAACTCCTTCGTCTATTCGAATGTTTTAGTTAAGTAAATGATTCAATTGTTCGAATGTTTTAGCCATTTGATTATATTCATTAGGTGACGTATTTATTCACCAAACCTTGTGCATATTGAGAGTTCTTTGATTTTTCAAATGATTCATTAATTCATTCATTTGTTTAAATTGATTAAATCATTCGATTTTGTTTGTTTTAAAAATTTATTACAAAGTATTTAGACAACTGATGTTTTTGTATTCAAATATGAATACTCATTAAGTAGTAGTCAGTGTAATCGAAGTTTTGCTTATATTTGTCAAATTTTCAGTCAAATTTTCTTTTTTATTTGAATATAAATAAACATTTAATTTTGTTTGTTTGGAATTTCATTACATAGAATTTTCTATTCAAATATGAAATGATAATGATAAGTTAGGGTAATTGAAGTTATGAATATATATACGATTATGAATATAAATACGAATACCCTTTGATGAGAAGGCAGGGTATTTATAGAGCCTTTTACTAGATATAAACTTGAATAAATTAGAAAGATATTGATTGATATTGACATGTTGATTGATATGTTTACTACAAGGGTGGCCACGGAAATTTAACTTGGGAGCCGGCTCTTTACCGGCAGAGGCTGGGCAGAGAAAAAGGTCACTTTTGCGAGTCGACGCACACAAAAATTTGTGTGCCTCGAGTTTTATGATGGGTCATAAAACGACCTTTTTTGGGTCGAGCGAGCGATCGTCGTCGAACTTGTGGGCAGAGAGACGGACAAGTCCCGAATTTTACGGGGAGGGGGAAAAAGGTCGCGATCTCGAGCACTCATCAAAAACAACCCTTATTTTTACTTGTCCCTCACTCCCTCTGCCCACAAGTTGCGAGCTCGAGATCGCGACCTTTTTCCCCCTCCCCGTAAAATTCGGGACTTGTCCGTCTCTCTGCCCACAAGTTGCGAGCTCGAGATCGCGACCTTTTTCCCCCTCCCCGTAAAATTCGGGACTTGTCCGTCTCTCTGCCCACAAGTTGCGAGCTCGAGATCGCGACCTTTTTCCCCCTCCCCGTAAAATTCGGGACTTGTCCGTCCCTCTGCCCACAAGTTCGACGACGATCGCTCGCTCGACCCAAAAAAGGTCGTTTTATGACCCATCATAAAACTCGAGGCACACACATTTTTGTGTGCGTCGACTCGCAAAAGTAACCTTTTTCTCTGCCCAGCCTCTGCCGGTAAAGAGCCACGGGAGCCAAAAGAGCCACTACGTGGCCATCCTTGGTTTACTATATTAACATATTTTCGTAATTTTTGATCATCACAGATCAATCAGGCCTTCCTACCCGAAATGATTGAACGCAATGAGGGCAGCATTGTGGCTCTCTCCTCCTGTGCTGGACTCTTTGGCCTGGCCAATCTGGTGCCCTATTGTGGTACCAAATTCGCTGTTCGTGGATATATGCTGGCCCTGGCCGAGGAATTGCGTCATGCCAATCCCAACTCAAATGTGAGTCTTAAATAAATAAGTGAGAATTTCTTTTTTTTAACAATTTTTTTCTCTTGTAGATTAAATTCACCACTATCTATCCGTATATGATCGATACGGGCCTGTGCAAGAATCCACGTTATCGTTTCCCCAATCTCTTCAAATTGATTGGTCCCCAGGAGGCGGCTGCCTCAATCATTGAGGCCCAACGTGAGGGATTGTCCGAGGCGTCGATTCCACGTCGCTTCCTCAATATCGAGAAGGTGGGTCGTTTCGTCCCAAGGAGAGCCATGGCTGTGGTCAATGATTTCCTTGACACTGGTGTCGATACAGATAAAAAGTAAACATCATCACGCCAATAAAAATGATATAACGAAAAGTAGGAAAAGCCAAAGAGGAGAAAAGTCGAAGTAATAAGAAAGAATTTAATTTGTAATAAAAAAAAGTCACTTGAAAAGTTTTTTTCCCCCCCTCGTTTCGTGTTAATTATCTTGTATATATATACTTAGCATTTAATATCTACTACTTATTACTTGAAAAGTAAATTTTGATTAGAGTTTTTTTTTTCTGTTTTCTTTTAATTCGTTTGTTTTTTTTTATTTCTGTTTAATGTATGAGAAAAAGGTTGTTACTTAAAATAAAATAAAATGCGATTGCTATATGGGGCTAATTGTGGGTCATAATCTACAAAGTCCAAAGTGTTAATTGGCCTGGGAATTTAAAGATGTTTTGTACATATATTTATATGGTTCAGTGTAAAGGGTAATTATTACAGACAGCGAGACAAAAACAAAGAAAAAGAAAAAAGAAAAGAAGGAATTTAAAATGGAAATACATATATATACACATATCTGGGAGATCATTTGATATTCTTGGAATTTCTTCTGCCATTCGATTTGCCTTTATCCTTGCTGGGCTTTTCCATTGATGCACGGGTCGGTGAGGCTCGGCGTGCCTCCTCGGCAAGGGATTCCCGACGCAATTTATCCAAATACATTTGCTCGAAGACAGTACGCTGCATGGTTATGTGACGTTGTGAACGTTTATGTTCACCCTGCAGCATAGTGTTCTGGACATCGGCAATGGCCGCTCGAAACTCGGGATCCCCTTTGATCATTTCAACAAATTGATCTGGATTATCGGGATCGAGTTCCAATTCGGGTTCATGTTGGTCTTGCTCCAAACGTAGACGTTCCTCTTCGAGTATCAAATGTGTGCGACGTTTTAGTTTCATTTCCTCGGCGCGTGCCTCAAGAATTTTGCTACGCGATATTTCGCGCTCAAACATCTGTATGAAGTGCATGGAAAAAGGAAGATATGATTATATAATCAGAAAAAAGGTATAACTCTGTTTATGCCGAAGTTTGTATACCCTAGAAGTGACAAATTAAGAAACTCTTTTAACCGTAACCTCAACGTACCACAAAAAACTTAATCTGTCTAAGTAATGACCTATGGAAATTATAGAATATAGTCGTACGATCTTAATGAAATTCGGCAAAGTTATTTAAAACTGTAAGGAACTTAGAAATCTTAAATTTCATAATAATCGCTTAAAACATAAAAAAAAAAATTATTTATCTAAAACTTATGCTTTATATGGGAACTAAAATATATCGACGTTTAGTCTTTGGGAAATCTTTGCCACAAGGATTAGTGAGTAGAACTAGAAGTTTTTCTTAATACAAATGGACTAAAGGGCAGTCGGACGGATATGATCTTTGTTTTGCTTACCGATGCAATCAGGGCCTTCTCCTTGCCTGTGGCTGTTTTCATGGCCTCGTGTAGAGTCAATACATGACAATCTCCATTGGCCAGACCAATGGCCAAGAGTTCACCATCGGAACGAAAAACTAAATCGGTTATCATTGAATTGAAATTAATGCTATAAAATGGTTTTCTCTGATGCAGCAGTAAATCCCAAAAGTCAACCACTCCCAGTTTATCGCCAGTGACAAAGAGCGAACATCGTGCCGTCGACCATGCCCCGCATGTAAGTTGGGTATCCTTTTTAATGTACATGGTACTTGGGCCATCTTTACTTTCCTCCGACCAAATACGGGCACGCCAATCGCCAACGATAAGGAAATTCTTGACAAAGAATGGATTACGATTTATTGACCATATGGGTCCGGCAAAGAGTTGATAATTCCCAAGTAAAGTCTCCGCCGGAGTCATACCCTTGCGATTGCCAACGAAAACATAGCCCATATCGCTGCCAATGACAAACCGCACCGGAATTGTGTACTCGAATTCGAGAAATGTAACACCATGCGATTTCTGACGATCCTGACGATCCTGTGGTTCCGTTTCCAAGAGTAACTCATGTACAGGCATTTTCAAATCACGTGTATCCCAGTACTTGATGGCCCCATCAAGGGAACCCGAATAGAATTCTGTATTCGATTTCGAATGGACCCAACACAGAGCCGATGTCTTCTCACGATGGGCAGCTTCCAAAGGACATGAACGTATGGGCATGCCGGTGGCATGTGTGGCCCAAATACACACCTTGCCGGAATAGGTGCCACCGGCTAGATTATTCTCATCCTTGGGACAGATTTTGGCACGTGACACAACATCCAGACAATCGTAATGAAGTTTCGGTTGCAGGGGATTCTTAACATCCCATATATAGAAGGCATTATTCGAGCCCATCGTATAATCATTGGCAACCTGACGTTTCTTTTTGCGAAGCAAACGATATAAATTGGTAAACTGAACCATAAACTGCCTCTCATTGTTGGGCATCCATTCGATGTTGGTTATATGACGGGAGGGATGCCAAATATCATGGAAAACATTGACGCCCCTTGCCACATATTTCATGCGATTCTCATTGGCCAGCTCAACGGTGAGATCGGAAAAATAATCCTGATATATGTTGATGGCATTATTCTGTTCACCCACAGCCATCACAGTGCGTATCAATTGGGTGAGCTGTTCGCCCCAATTATCATCACGTTCGACTTTTTTGCGATGCCTCAGCGTTTGCTCCTCATCATTGATGTTGACCTCTTTGGGCCAACCGCCCTCATAGTGATACATTCCATGCTGCTCATGGGTAACATTTTCCGTTGTCATCACCGACAAGGCAAACTGACTACTCAACTGGGTTGTCCTTGACGATGGATTGCCCAAAATGTATTTCAATCGCAAACGTCCGCTGGGATGAACACTGACCATCAGCTCATTGTGATCCCCGAACAGACATTGACGGCCAAATCGGCGTCGCTCCCGTGAATATATAAACTGATTCTGATACATGCTCAGATCCAGTTTGATCTTCAATTAGCCAAAAAGAAGACCGAAGAAGAAAAAAGAAAGAAACAAGGTGGGAAAATGTAAATGTTTTATGTATTTGTTTGTGGTATTTTTCGTTTCGTTGTGTTGTTTGTTTTTTTATTTTTTCAAAAGAAAAAATATTAGTTTTTTTTTTGTATTAGGTTTTTTGAGATTATTGTTTTATGTTTTTTTATTTCAAAAAGTAACGGCCAACTTTGTAGCAAGATGGCAGCGTCGAACCGATGAATCGAACAAATGAACATCGAACCGTTGAGTGCAATTCCAACTGATGACAAATGCCGCCAACGATAACAGCTCGATAGTCGAGCTCACAAGCAACTACTCTAACTATCGATTACTAATCGCATGAACGACTATCGTGTGTTTACCAACACTGCTTCTGGCAGGTAAGCAATGTCAATGAGAAACGAAAAACAAATGTCAAAAATTATTTCGAATAAACATCGAAGTAGCTGCCTTGTTAAAACTTGATACGGCAAGCCATCAAAGTATAACGAATCAATTCAATATCTGAAATTCACTAAGCGAATATCAACAACAACAACAACAAACACACACAACATTCACACAAGGAACAACAACACACAATGCAGGAAGCCGCCGAATCCAACGAGACTGAATCAACACCAACAATAACAGCAACAAAACCAATTGAGGCTGGCGATGGTGAAGGAGATGGAGACGCGAAATCCTCTGCTGGCGTAACAGAAGATGGAACAACAACAACAGTCGATGTTGGTGGCGGCGGCGATGCAGCCGCCTTAGAGATCTCCGAACGTGATGAACTGCAACTGTTCGTCCGGGAACTTCATGAGAAGATCGAACACAAACGGCAGCTGAGAGAACAGAATTCCAATTTTGAGCTACCCGGCGAGAAGTATTTTGCCCGGCTCGACTCGAGTCTGAAGAAGAATACGGCGTATGTCAAGAAATTGAAATTATTTACGGCCAGCCAATTGGATGCACTGCTGCGAGAGTTATCCGCCTTGAATTTAAGTAAATATATATCGGAAATATGCACAGCCCTCTCCGAGGCCAAGCTCAAGATGGCCGATGTGCCGGCGGTGGTGACATTGGCCTCCAAATTGCACTCAACCTATGCAGATTTCGATAGCCAATTCTTGGAGGCCTGGCAAAAGACGCTCAGTCTGAAGGCCTCCGAGAAGATAGTGAATGCCAGCAAGTTACGTGTCGATTTGCGTCTATTTGCCGATCTCGTCAGCTCGGGTGTGATACACATGAAGCCAGGTTTGGCCCAATTGGGCATCGTGCTGGTCCAATTGATTGGCCAGGATAAGGATGATCATAGTAATCTATCGATTATACTGTCCTTTTGTCGACACTGTGGCGAAGAGTATGCCGGCTTGGTGCCCCAAAAGATGCTCAATTTGGCCCAGAAATATGGCGTAGAAATACCAAAATCCGAATTTCTGCCCAGCGATAAGCAATCGAATCTACGCTCAATGTTGAAAAACTATTTCAAGGCTCTGTGTAAATATGTCCTGGCCGAGCAGTCGGAATTGATGAATATGACAAAGAATATTCGTCGCACCATGGAGTGCAAAGGTGAGATATCTACCGAGAAACGTGAGAAATGCCAAATGATGCAATCGAGCTTTGATAAGCTATTAACATCGGCTCAATCGCTATCTGAGCTATTGGGTGAACCCTTGCCAGAATTGACTCAAGAGACGGAATGTTGTAATCCGGGCACTGTCATTGATAATATGCTGGATAGTGCCACCTTTGGTACATTAGATCCCTGGGGTGATAGTGAGACGTGTGCCTTCTATACGGATTTACCAGATTTACGACAATTCTTGCCAAATTTCTCGGCACCCAAAGTCGATTTGGAGCAAATGGAAGAGCCCAGTGAATTGACCGAAGAGGCCATCGATGCCAATATTGATGCCGATGATTTAAACGATTTAGATGATCCGCCATCAACAGCATCCGATTCCATTATAGAGAAAGAGATCGAAGAGCAGCAGCTGCAGCCACAGAAGCCCATTAAAATGGGTAATGCTCTAATGGAATTGGGACGCCAACAGTTGCAGAATCAAACGAATCCAAGCCAATCGCAATCCCAGCTGCGTCAGCAATTTGATATATTCCTTGTGAATCTCTTCAATTGTGTCAACAAGGAGCTCATCGATTCGGCGGCCATTGAATTTCTCTTGAATTTCAATACGAAACCACAGCGTAAGAAGCTAACACGTACGATATTTAGTGTACAACGCACTAGATTGGATATCCTGCCATATCTATCACGATTCGTGGCCATTATCCATATGTGTAATACGGATGTGGCCAATGATTTGGCCGAATTGCTGCGCAAAGAATTCAAATGGCATATACGAAAGAAGAATCAATTGAATATCGAATCGAAAGTGAAAATTGTCCGATTCATTGGCGAAATGGTGAAATTTGGTCTCTTCAAGAAATTCGATGCATTGGGCTGCTTGAAAATGTTACTACGTGACTTCCAGCATCATCAAATTGAAATGGCCTGCGCCCTGGTGGAGGTCAGCGGTGTCTATTTGTACAATTGCCGGGACTCGCGACTCCTAATGAACGTTTTTCTCGATCAAATGTTGCGCCTGAAAACGGCCACAGCCATGGACTCGCGGCATTCGGCGCAAATCGAAAGTGTTTACTATTTGGTTAAGCCACCGGAATCCTCGAAACGTGAACTCCAACCGCGTCCCATAATGCATGAGTATATCAGGCATTTGATATTCGAAGAGCTGTGCAAACAGAATGTCGAACGATGCATTAAGATGTTGCGTCGCATCAATTGGCAGGATCCAGAGATATGTAGTTATGCCATCAAATGTCTGTCGAAAGCATATCTATTACGTTTCCCTTTGGTGCGATGTCTGGCCGATTTGGTATCGGGTCTGAGTTCATATCAACCACGTGCCGTTACCATTATCATTGATAATGTGTTTGAGGATATTCGCGCTGGCCTCGAAATACATTCGCCAAGGATGTCACAGCGTCGCATTGCGATGGCCAAATATTTGGGTGAAATGTACAATTACAAATTGGTCGAATCGACACATATACTCAATACTCTATATTTGATCATATCGCTGGGTGTGGTCAGAGATCAGAGTATTGTGTCGCCATTGGATCCGCCGGATAGTCTATTTCGTTTGAAATTGGCCTGCATGCTGCTGGACACCTGTGGACCCTATTTCACCAGCCAAGCGACACGCAAAAAGTGAGTACCACAACAGTCCGACATATATCCTTGCCATCCAAGATATCCGTGCAAACAGAAAAGCTTAGTTACGATCATGAATGAATTTCAGGAGGTATTCTTAGTTGGCACCCTGATTTTTAGATCATTTTTAATAAAAAAAAAAAACTGTTTTTTTAATTAAATAGACATAAATGAGCTCATATTCTGATCATAAATGACTGCTTTGTCGAGGGAATATAATATTCTAGCCACTATTCATCTTGATGAGTTGTAATCACTTTCGACTTCTTTTAGATTCAAGCATTTATCCACATTGAATAAATCTATAAAACACAAGAGAATATAATACTCTAGCCATGATTCATCTTGATGATTTGTTTAAGACTTCCACTTTTAATCAGTTTTGACTTCTTTTAGATTTATTCCAATCGAATGAATATTTGTGTGTTATAAATTTGCAAGGCTAACGAAACTTTCTGTTCTTTTCTAATGATTTTCTTCTCTTTTACGTCAATTTTGCAAACTGCAAGATTGGATTATTTTTTGGTGTTCTTTCAGCATTATTATTGGTTCAAAAAATCGCATCCCGTGTTTACGAAATCGGAAAATACATCAGATTTATTTCCCATACTAGTCGATCATGCGTATCGTGATTGTTTGGCCACTGTGAAGCCCAATTTGAAATTGTACAAAAGTCTGGAGCAGGCCAAAGATGCCATCGATGAGCTGCAAGAGAAATTGTATCCACAATTGAAGAATATCAATAGCAATTCCCAAGATGCATCATTGGCCACCAATAGTGAGGTCAGCGAAGTGGATGAGGCGGTAAGTTATGACGTTATGTGTGGAATTTGTTTTTACATTTATGTGTATATTGATTCTAATGATAGGCAACTGATGAAGACACATGCTCATCGAATCACCCACGTGAACGGCTGGCAGCCGGCTTAGATGCCGAAAATGCCAACGATTGGACGGAAAATGAAACGGAATTGCCACCAACTCCGGGACCGCCAGAGAAATCCAAAGAGGATCTAGAATTTGAGCAGATGTATGAGAAAATGACAACAGATTCGTATCAGGAGCGTCTCAAGGAGCCCATAAAGGCCACTGTCAAGGATATACCAGTTCCCATAATGGCGCGACAATTGAGGAAACCCTACGATCATTTGGCCTGCAGCAGTTCCAGTTCCAGCAATGCCGCACAGATCTCAAAGGCGGATGGTGGTCCCACGACGGCGACAGGTGGAACAACTAGGGCTATTTCGGCGGCTGCACCTGCTGTTCAATCGTCTGATGGAAATTATGAAACTACGACGAGTAACATTGCATCCACTTCTTCTGGAGGTGGTGGTGGGGGAGCGGGTTCGGGAGCGGGATCACCTTCTTCCTCAGGTGCTGTGCAATTTGTACTTATGGTGCGAGGGAATAAAGGTGGCAAACAGCAATTCAAATCCTTTGTAGCGCCATCTGACTCCCATTTGGCCATCAATTTGAAATTGCAAGAGCAAAAGATACGCGAGGAAAAGGAGAAAGTGAAACGGCTGACACTCAACATAACCGAACGGATCGAGGAGGAGGATTATCAGGAGTCATTGTTGCCACCGCAGCAGCGTAATTTTAATCAAAGTTATTACCAGAAGCCAAACAAACACAAGTTCAAACATCAGAAAGGTGCACCCGATGCCGATTTGATATTTCATTAACCCTAAAATAGAGAGAAACTTGACTCAGCTTTTGTAATGGCAAACGATGACAAAGACAATCTGGACATATCCCTCCCTCCCCCCCCATTATCCTTCTGCAACGAAGACACACCTTTACACCTTTTTCTATACGGTGTTGTTTTGGCTTGGAAGTCCTAACTTTTTTCTTGTTTTTAGATATTACAAATTCTATCAATAGAAAAAATCGTCGAGAAATGAGAACGAATTCGAACTACTCTCATTTCATTCTCCTTGTCCTATCCAAATTTTTAATACCTCAATACACACATATATATATATATATAGACATATATATATATATATATTTCATTGTTATTTTCTATATAAATATATATATATATATATACATATACTGTACTTAAGTTGGTTGTTTTCGTCTATCCTTTGAACAAACCAAGGCCTGATTCCATTCTTCCAAGTCATTTGAGCTCAAGTTGCACTATAAGGATACAAATATATTGTATATATATATACACATCCATATAAATTGTAAATATATATACAGATATATATAAAAAATCAGTTTTTTTTTTAAATGTTGCCACACACACACTGTCCGCGCCTGTCTTAGGATATAATTTATAGTTTTAATAAAACATACAAACAAAAACAAAGAGCGCCTAAAAAACTTGTTTCGAAAACAATAAAGATATAAATACAACAACATAACACAGAAGTAATGAGAAGAAAACAAAACGAAAAACAAAAGAGGATAAAACCGTTGAATATATTGTAAAATAAATATTTTATAAATATAAGCATTAATTTTTGTTTGCAAATGAAATATGCATTATTTTGATATCATGGAATGGCGGAGGGGTTGAGGGTTGATCGTATTGTTTCAGCTAACTGTATAAATCTTGTTAATGTTTCTTTTTCAAAAACTCAGATTTATGTAATCTAGGTGCAATCCTCGTTAGATGAGTTGTCTAAACAACGAGGATCCTGCCTAGAATGTTGTTTTTGTCTCAACCAAAGGACATAGTGCTAGTGCTCTTAGTATATACAAATTTTCCCTAATATAAGCATGCAAAGAAAGAGATTTGGAGAATTTGTGGGAAATTTTGCTTACCTAGTTTTTAAAAATGGTCAAAATATCGATTGGACCCAAAACAAATGCATTTGGTATGCAGTTTATCTTAGATTACCTAGATCTACTCGAAAGAATACACATGACTAACTATAATATTAAAGATTTTGCAAACACTGCACTAAACTATTGTCCAGCTAAAAAAAGGGGCTTTTCGTTTAGTCCCATCGCAAGCTGGCAAGACAACATTTACGAGTCAATTTCTAGATACAATTATCAACAAACTATTGAAAACCACATTTTGTATTAAAGTACTTGGGAGCCGAGAAAATGTAATTCAAAGTTAAAAAAACCAAAACCCGCTAATCTACTGTCCACCACTGTAGTTAGGTTAATAGTTTGAATTACATATTTTCTCATGGTATCTTGACTCACTCTTACCCGAACGAGCAATTTAGCGTCGCCCATGGACAAATTTGGTCTTGGGATTTTTAGTTTTTAGGCCTAACTTGGTCATATTTCGTCTAGTTTTTATGAAATTTGTTAGGCCTATAGATACTGATGACAAATAATTGTATACCAAATTTGATAAAGGTTCTTTGCGTGATTTGGTGACTCTTGGACTTTCTCTTTCATGGATTTCTGACTTTCGAATACGATTTCATTTGTCACTAGAAGAACAAGAACATCTCAGGCTTAGGTTTTTAATAGAAGAGAGTCGGCATAAACATTCGCAACACAAAATTGAATGCAAATTCTACATTTTCCAAGAACTTTCCGATTATCATGTATGTAAGTCGTTTTTCCAATAACGTTTTGTCCATTATCTATCTGTCTGTTCCTCAAGTAGAACCATTTGGCTAAGAGCCAAACCAAATTCGTTCTCCCTTAGTAATTTAATTTTAGTTTAATTACTTAATTCCAATCCAAAGTAATGACAAAGATGAAATATAATTGTTTTTGTATTTTATGTTTTCTTTTTATTATTATTATTTTCACTAAAATTAGCGTCAAACAGTATTTTTTTTTGTTTTTCCTTTTTTCATTATAAATTTCAGCTTCCACTTTGTTTTTGCTTTGTTAATCAGTAATCAGTACAAATCGCAAAAATATATATATAAATTTATATATATTTATATAGTAATATTAATTAACTATTAATAATCAATATGGATACGAAAGAAGACAAAAAGTTACTAAACAGGCAAAAAAAAAATATATAAAAAACCAAGAAATCTAGAGAAAACAATTTTGAGAAATTTTTGGAGTTTTTCGTTTTTGTGTTATAAAAATAATACAAAAAAAAGAGAGAACAAAATCATAAAAAAAAGCAAAACGCAGTCGCTACTTGTTTTTGTTTTAGAATTAACAATTACAAAAAAGCTTAAATGTTAATACGCTTAAATAGTAAAATGTAAAGTTAGATATTAAAATAAACATTAATAGAATAGAAAGTAAAAAAAAAAAACACACACACATACATTAAAAATCAGAAGAAAAAAATTATACAAAATTAAAAAACAAGTAGAAGGAGCAGCTAAAGAGAGAGAGGGAGAGAGTTGGAGCTGAAAGAGAGTTGTGTGAAGTGGGTGGAGGTGAAATCTTCTTCTTATTCGTGGACACATTAAATAAATTCTTGGCATTTTTATTTACCCTCCCCGCGTCCCGTCGCCCCTATCTTGGGTTATTCTCTACTAAAATACATGGCTATATTGCGTTTGTTTTTTGGCCAAAAACAGAGGCTCTAACCATCATCGGCCATGCCGCAGTTTCTATAATTCTAAAATTTTACCCCTGCAAAATAAAAAAAATACAGATTTTTCTGTCATTTGAGTCCCAATTTTTTAAAGTACAAAAATAGCCGCAACAGTTCGACAATTCGTTACCTAAAACTTACAAAATTATTCGCCGAAACGTCAAAGTATTCACTTGAACGGACGGTTAGATAGTTAGTTAGATAGATTAAAGACAGTTTGCCAGGGTTTAGTATACTACAACATAAGATTAATAAATAATAAAAAAAACAATAATAATACAAACAAATGAAAAGAAAATCATAAAGAAACTGATACAAAAAAAAGTTTTCTTAAATTCAAAATTAATTAATTTATCGCTCGAAGTAAGTTTCTTTTTTTTGTTTTTTGTTTAATAGAAAATTTGTTGTTGTTGTTGTTATTGTAAGTAACAGGCACAATTCGGTGTACTGTTCATTTAGTTGTTGTTGTTGTTGTTGCTTTTGTTGGCTGCATTTGTTGTGCGTGTTGTTGTTGTTGTTGTTTGTAGTTGGTTTTGTATTTAGTTTGGCTTTCTGTTTACATATTTTGGAAGCTTGTATAATAAAGTCTAAAACATACATATATAAATCGGTTATATATATGTATATATATATATATATATATATATATATATTGCAAGGCACAATTCGTTTGCTTTTTAAAATGTTGCATATATAAATGTATACATGTAAATATGTGTGTGTTTCTTTTCGGTTTTCTCTGTATATATATAAAAATTTGACTTAGTTTAGAACGCGTTTCAATGGCAGTTGACTTTGTTCAAGCATAGGATATATCGTGAATACATAAATAAAGTCTTTATATCCTTTTGTCCCTTAATTTTTCGTTTAACTCCTTTTCTCATCTCTCTCCTTCTTCCATTATCGTTTCAACAAAATTCTTCAACGCGCGCGCACCTAGCAAAAGCAGCTTTTGTTTTTGTTGTTGTTGTTGTTGTCTGTCGTTTTCGTTGGTTGGATACCTCTTAATTTGCAGGGGGTGGGGATGGGGTGGGATTCGGGGTGTTTTGTTTTTTTTGGGGGGCGGTATTACGGGGCGGCAGGTCCAATCAAATGGCAATAGATAATTATTTTCACTAATGAATTTGTTATTATTAGTTGCTGTTGTTGTTGTCCTTTGCAGTTTATTTGCCCGCATATATGGGATTCTTGAAAGTGGATGTCGCTTGCTTGTAAATGGGATTCTCACCCTGAAATCGAAAAGAAGAGAATGTTAAGAAAAGAGGAATTAGTACAGACTTTTGTTAGATTGAAAACCAAACGAGCGTTTACCACTCGTTACACGTTATTGGAAATCATTAGAATTGTTTATTTTTTTTCTATTTTTAATCGATTGTTACTCGTTAATCGTTCTCGTTTTGTTTCCATTTGACTCGTTAGTTTCAAATTTCTACAATTTGTCGATTTAGAATCGTTTGAGCTAGCTTTTCTTGTTTGTTTTTGTTCTAGTTTTGTTATTTGAATAAGGAAAGAATTTCGATCTTGATTAGTATCTATAACTTACCGTATCCCATTTGGCATTCATGCGTTCCTTCTCAAATCGCGCAAATTCGCGACGATCGTGAATGGTGGTTAAAAGTTTCCAGAGCAGCAATATGGCAAGACCCACCAGAACAATGGCGGCTATAACACCCAAAATGATGCCCAACATGAAGACTTTTGGTGGGCATTCCTTCTTCTCTTGGGCATGAACAACAAGTTCACCCTGTTCGCTGTACTTGAAGGTGAATTTGCAATCATCCTCATCGAAGAACACGCACAATTGCTCATCCTTTGTCTCATCGATTTTCACAACTTCCACACCCACCGGGGTGAAGGTGGTGCAATTTTTGGCACAATCATCGCCATTCTTTAGCTCGCCGGTGTAATACATTTGACATTGGACACAATCTTTCAGCTCGTGACAACGTCCCGAGCATGTTGGGCACTTCTCGCAATAGCGTCCCGAATAGCGACCCTCGTCCGTGGATTTACACTTGCAGACACCGCACTCGCAAGTACCATGACCCGAACACAATTCACCACCAGTGGGCGGCATGCAGGTATCATTAGAGGCCTGGCAGTCGCAACTGGAACCAGTCCAGCCGGGCTTGCAAACACAACGACCACATTCGCAGGTGCCGTGATCGGCGCCCGAGCACAATTGATTCTTATTCCTCTCACAGCTGAAATTCTCACATTCACAATATTTGCCAGAGATCTGTTCCTCGGGATTTGTGCGTTTGAAGCAATCGCAGGCACCGCACACACAATTGCCACGTCCACTGCAATCGACATTTGTTGTATTGTCCGCACGGCAGGAGGAATCGTTTATTGCCCCAGAGCCCATATCGGAGACGGAGCATTCACATGTGTTGCCGAAATGCGGTTCATCGCACTTGCAGATGCCGCACATTTCTGTGCCATAGCCGCTGCAACGTGGCGAGTTCTGGAGGTAACCTTTCGAGCCAGGATATTCACAGGGACAGGAGCAAAGCATTTCCAAATCGATAACCATACTCTCATTGATGCCAACGGGATAGATCTGAATAACTTGATTCCAGTCCTTACGCTTTGGTGGACACTTCAGAACTTGAATCTGAGCGGTGAAGCTAACCATATTGCCCACTTTCAGGCCACTACATTTGGAGGTCTTGATTTCGGGTCCACCATTTAGACAAGATGAGAAATATGTGATTTTCACATCACCTGTTGCATTGTCCTTCATCTCGACTGATGATGAGATTTTCTAATAACGGGGAAATCAAATGATTAAAAAATTTGTTAACTAGGAGCTGAGTTGAAACTTACGCCATATTCTTCGCGTACCAAATCCACCACATTGGATGAATCATTCGATAAAATGGCACTCGATGAACCCTCAATATGTCCCGATAGTTTCTTATATACCGAATGTTGATTGGCAGTCACAGCGAATATGATATTGATGGCATTCTGTTTGACCTTTTGATTGATTTGCGAAATACTCGGATAATCCTGAATGGTCGAATGCGTGTACTGGCCACGTGGATCCAAATGGCATTCGCCATCGTTTGGGGCAATCACACCACCCAATTTACCATCGCCGGCATAATGGAAGCCAGCATCTGTCGAGAAGACCAACAGACGACGGGCCTGTTCGCGCCATCCAACCTGTTGACGGCAAGCGATTGCCTGCATAATGGCATCGAAACCACCTTCGGGAGCATCCAAGTTACCAGATACAGTAGCATTGCCTACCTCACTCTGGGCAAACGAGCGAGCGCAGAAGGAGGGATAGAAAACAAAGCGATTAGATGGACTAAATCAAATAAATGTTTCTAGGTATTAAAAACACACACGAAAATGGCATGCAAGTGGAGGGAAATTCCTTTTTCTTTTTTGAGATTAATGAGATGTTAGAGGGCAAAGGGAGAAAGAGAAAGCTGGAGCACACACTTTTCCAATTTTTGGATTTAGTTTGGTTAGACTAAGCAATTTAATTAAGATTTGTTTTTCAAATTGAGTCACAAAGTCTAAAGAAAGTCTGCTTTAGACTCAAATGAGATTCTGATAAAAGTCACTGCCTACTTCTAGGCGTCATTGCCATTTTAAGAAACCTCAACAGAAATTCTTAAAAGAACTTTGGAACCATTTTTGAAAAGCTTAAGAGTTACAAGGATTTAACGTCCTTTTTGTTTTTAATAAGTCGTGAGGAAATAATAAAATATATTATAATTTTTATAATTTGAATCATTTTTTTGAGACATTTAGTGTCTAAAATATAAAATTAATAACATCTAACTTTCAAATAGTCAAACTTCTTCAAAATTCTTGCTGTAAACATTGAAATATTTAAGTCTTAAATAGTTCTAAGAATTCAAAAATGAAATGAACAGTAGCCAATTTTAATTTGTTCCACAAGAACATAAAGATTGAATTTCAATTTGAATAGAAAACATAAATCAATAAGCAAAAGGTTAAATAAGAGTAGAAATTTGCTTAATATAACAAACATTTTATTAGAAAAATGCGAGTAAAATGTTTATCTATTCCAAAAATAAAACCTTTCATGATATTTGAAAGGCTAAAGACATTAGGGCTACCAATATTTCAATATTTCAAGGATATTTGATCAAAGCATGGGTTCTCATATTACATAGACACAGATAGTAAATTAGTTTAAGTCATGTTTCGAATGTTAAAAAGGAGAAACTAACTATCTGTCTTTGCTCTAATATTTGAATCAGTTATTTGTCTAACAAACAATTAGGCCAATCAATTCGAAACACATCTCAAATATACATAGATATTCGTTAAAATGCATTCAGTTTCGACTCGAATGGGAAAAAACTGCTACCACTTGAGGCAGTTGTCCTCATATCTAAAGATTAGAGACAGAGAGAGAGAGAGAGAGACAGAGAGAGAGAGAGAGAAAGATAGAGTGAGAGAGTTTAAATTAAAACTGCAAACAATTATTTTGATAAGTTTATCAGCAAAATTTTTGAAGGTTTTCTTTCTGACTAAATTGTGACTCAAATAATCAATAGAATAATATATATGTACATACGACGAGTTAATCACTCGCAAGTATGTATGTATAAAGAAAAGGTGTGCCTAGGAATTGTAAAGGAAATATTAGTGAGGGAAATTAAATAGATATATGATTAGTAAAAGCATGCAAAGAGGCAATACCATAAACACTTAAAGCAACATCATGCAACATGCAACATGCAGCAAGCAATAAGAAACATGCACAACCAACAAAAGAGAGAACAGTGAAGAAATTAATAAACAAATTATTAACAAGCAAGAATTGAACATGATCATTTTTTGTTGGTTTTTAATGGGTTATGGGTTGGTTTTTTTCTTTTTTCTTTTGGGCCATGACAACAAACACTTACAGAGAATCTATATGTGTCCCTGCTCAAGCCCATGATGTTACGATAGCCATAGGGAGCATCGCATTTAGGACAAGGCTCCACCAGACTAAAATTTTGGATTTTGTATCGATATTGCGAGCGATCGATCAACAAGCAACAAGCAACAATTTTTCAGTTTTTATACCAGATTATACAGGCCAGATAAATATAGATATAGATAATAAGGTGACATAGTGTGACAAAGTGATAAGAATATAAATGAGAAAGAGAGAGAGAAATAGAAAAACACAAAAATAATAATACAAAAAAATCATAATTGTAATTATATGTAGGTATATATATATATATAGAAATTAAGATTTACGACATATATGTAAAAAGAAAGTGACAGAGAGAGAGAGATAGAGAGAGAAAGAGATAATACAAGTGCAACATATAGTAGACATATATAATTACCGATATATGTAAATATATATACTAATCACCCAATCAATAGAGATTTCAAAAAATGGCATAAACATTCAAATTTTAAAAACAATTTAAATCAATATCTAAAGATTTCACTTAATGCCTTTAGATTAATTAAAATAGCAACAACATTTTATTGAAACATTTTATTGAAATTGTTTAAAAACAACTTTTGAAACAATAGTTGTGCTTGTGTAATAGTTGTGCTTTAGAGCTCTAAACATTGTTGACATTTTTTTTAAAGATTTAAATCAACCAAGAAATAAAATTTTCATCAGGTTTATAGCATTTAGATCGTCTAATATCATTTAGATCATTTCACTTATCAACCACATAACGTAATTTGACTTATTCCAACTGCATACTTCATTTTAAGAGTGATCTAAGAGTTTTAGAACAACTAAAACTTGGATTTTTAAGAAGATTACTAAATTTAGATCATTTTTCATTAAGTGTTTGTACCTTTTCCCCACTGCAGGCTTTATTTTAAAAGTAATCTAAGAAATTTAGACCACTTTTATAGCATTTAGATCATTTTTTTTTTATTAACTATTTAAAGTGATTAAACCTTTACTTTAATTTTAAATGTGATCTAAGACATTTAGATCAAGTGAAAATACGATTTTTAATAAGCCCTTTACATTTTAGTACATGTATATCGCATTTAGATCTATGAAATTACTTAGATCCTTTTGCTTTTCAACTATTGAGAGATTAAATAACCAATAACTTGCCATCTAAACTGTTCCAAACTAAAATTAATTTAGATACAGTTTTCTAGCGCCTCTACCTTACCATTAAAAACTGATCTAAATGATTTAGAACATTCATTTCGTCTTTAAAAAAATGTTTATGCCTAATTATTGAAATTGAATTGAATTAATGTTAAAGCTTACAACACTCGTACGCACACTGAATCAAATGCTTATGATATATATATAGGTGCATATATATGTATGTATATATATATATTTTGGTGTATATTTAAAGATATATATATACTGATTTTAAAATAATAAATACATCGATAATATAAATAATGATTAAAAGATAATGTATGGATACAACAGATATACGAAAGAATATTATGATTATGCATATATGTATGTGTATATGTGTGTTTGATTGTGTGTGTGTGTGTAAATAAAATATACCAAACAACATTGAGCATATATAGAATATAAGTGAAAAGAAAATGTGAGAGAAACAGAGAGAGAGAGCCACAAAAGGAAGGGATATACATGGATAGATGTGCTTTTACAATTATTACTAATATGATTATTGATTGATTGATTGATTGATTGAAATTATTAATTGACTCTTACAGAAAAGCTTTGGGTATTATTGCTCAGGGGCAAGTGATTGCGGTAACCATAGGGAGCCATACAACCAGTACAAGGACTCTCGAGCCTAAACACACAAATTTACATATATCACATATATATATATAATATATATATATATATATTTGAATTTCATATAAAATTGTATGCATGATTTGGTTGTATTGTTGTTGATTGGTTGTGGTTGGTGAACACGGTGTAGAATTTTATCGTTGTAATTTGGAATTAAATAATTTTCAGTTAGTTATAAGGTAAAGATAGAAATACATATGTATATATTTAAATGATCAAACAATTAACATAATTCTATGTGATGGAGCATTGATGACAGCTTTGAGATTCAGTTTTTATATTTTATTTAATTAATAGAGCCAATGGATGGAAAAGAATCAAAAAAAAAAAAAGCGTTAGACAAAATTGATTCGTTAGATTTTTTGGTTTGGTTTTTGTATATTGAGATGTTTTTGTTCATGTAAATTAATTAATTAATACTAATTATTCAGCTGCATCCATTCATCATCATTAGCAAACTAAGACTAACACTAAATAATGACTTAACAATGAATTTGTATTCCTTTCGTAGAAGAAAAGTCTTAATCACTTGAAATTTTTGTATTGTTTTCTTATCACTGATTAGACTAACTTAATTCGGGTATTATTATTATGTTTAATGGGAACAAGTATTACTCACTTTTTAGGTATGGTTGAGACATAGGGCATTAGAACTTTATCGACAAATGAACCGAAACCCAAACGGAAATTCGATGTAATGGCACGCATCGTTTCGGCCAATGTATTGCCCAATGTGGATAGCTTTTGTTTATCATCCTCCATGGATTTGGACAAGTCCATCAAATAGTAAAGATCGACAGGATAATCCTGAGCCTGTGAATAGCTCACCTTTAGATTGTGCACTTGATCTGTAAAAGTTAATTTGACATTAATTATCAAAGTTTCTAGTTTAGTTAATTTCGGCTTACTGATACGCAATTGAAGTTTAACACGCTGTGGCTTAATCTGGACTATTTCACCGCCAGCAGCTGCAAAGCCAGCTGAGCTGCTTGATGATCCGCTGCTGCTGCTACTACCGCCACCATACGAAGACGATGACGATGAGGAGCCCCCCGATGCCGCATAGGAGCCCGACGCTGAACTCTGCTGGCGATAGCTACTCTCATAGGAGCCACCGGCAATCGATTGACCGCCAGACCAGGCTTCACCACCGCTGGCCAATGTTAGATTACGATTGATCAATATGTGCTCCGATGTGTCGGGATTCCACACAAACTCCTCGGGACATGTTATGGGCGATGTGTGCTGGAAACAACGCGGCCGATCACCATAATCCGGTTTCATGCACCAGGCACAGCTCTGGGTCTGTATGCACTCATGGCAGGTTGGTTTATTAACGCATGGATTTTGCACCAATTTGCCAGCCAATTGGCCATTGACCAGATTTGTGTTTATCAAACTGCTGACCACACAAAGTAATATGGTCAGATATAACATTTTGTGAACGATCTGCTGGTTCTCTTTTTCTCCTTCTATATATATTTATATATCTCTTTCTATTTCGCTCCCTTGGCGGTGCGATGATCAATTTGGGATGGGGGGACTATCGTGTGGGGAAGGTGCGTGAAACTGTAATGAATAAAAATTAAAAGATTGTAATTTTATAATTAAATTCATTCATTTTAAATGCAAACACCGAATACTTAAACATTGTAACACACTCTCTGTCTGTCTCTCTCTCTCAGGTATTTCTCCCTTTTCGTTTGCCCTCAAAAGCCTTCTCCCTCCCTCTCCTTTCAATGGCTATCAAATATGGAATAGGTTCTTTTTTTTCTATTGAAATTGATATTCAATTTTTAAATGACACTGAATTTAAATGAATTGAATAAATGATTCTAATGAAAGTGAATGAGGGGAAGGAGAGAGAGAGAGAGAGAGAGGAAGAGGGAGAGAGATAGCGCTTACTCTTGACCATAATTGATCGTATACAAGTTTTATTGATTCACTCTCAACTAATATTGTAATGTCAAGTCTAAATATTGCAAAATATTTGCCATTGAGTCACGTTTTAGTCATAAATATATTCGTCAGTGATTTTTAAGTAATTCTTATTTTTAATCTTTTTTGGTATTTATTTTTATTAGTAATCCAAAAAATGTTTTCATTTATTTTGAAAATTCCATGGTATTGAGATATTTCTTTTTATCAATTCAAGTACAGTGAATACTCTGATTGTAGACATTTAGTTGTATATTTACTGTATGTGTGTGTATATTTATTATGCTCTGTTTAGTTTACTTTCTTAGGTTGGGGACGGTCTCAGTCATCGTCATGATTATCATGGCATCAACAGTGACGGATTTACCCATCATTGGAATAACGTATACGCACTGTATGACAGCTAAAGTAATTATGTTTACCATAATACTTGCGACTCTTGATGTAATTGATTGTAAATTACATATTTCAAATACGAATTCCAAAAAAGTATTGAAAAGTTTTGCTCAATTTTAATCTTAAGTTAAGAAATATTTCCTTTATGTTTTGGCAAGCCTAATGAAAGATGAGATAAAATTATTTTAGTAATTTTAGTAAATTTAGAGTCTTTACGATTTAATTTTTCTGGATTTTTCTCAACATTTTTATTATACGCCCCAAACCAGTCGGGCCTACTATAATCATAAGGTAAGTCCGCCACTGATCATCATCAACAAATAGCGCAAACATCTGTGTTTCAGGTTTTTGTTGTTTTTTGTTGTATTTTTGCTGCTGTTTGCCTCAATGTTTAATTTTATTTCTCTTCCTCTCTCTCTCACTAGTCTGTTTTGTTGTTGTTGTTGTTGTTGTTATTGTTGTACAATCATCGTTGTTTCGTATGAAATGAACATCAAGTTGGCAGATGACTCATATTTTTTTCTTTGACGGGCCTTAAGCAAAGGTGGCAAATAAAAAACACACACACAGACACACAAAATCAACAACGACATATACATATATGTATGTATGTATGTGTAGGTATATATATAGATTATATATATTTCATTATGGGTGGAGCATTATTGACCATCCCTAATACCCTGTCAGTTATTCTGCCTTAATATTTTGAACCCCTTTTAAAAAGTAATTTAATACAAATAAACTTTTCTTTTTTTAAAGCCAAAATTGTTGTCTGTCCTTGGTAGTTTTCACTGTAGTAGTTCTTTATAGAGTATTTAGATAGTTGCCTACTATATCTAAGGCATCAATTCATAAAATTTTCAATTTCATTCAAATTGACGTAGGGCGAGAACTTGTTGAGAGAGAAAGAGAAAGATAGGAAGGAAGAAAGAGTGGGAGAGTCACACCCATGGATTTTCTCTCCCTCTCGCTGGGTCTTCGGTTAGGAACAGGACTCTAAACAAAGGCCATTCGACTTGGCCTGGGTGTGTGGAAATCAAAAATAACAAAGACTTCTCCTTGTTAAGGCACCCTCGCCCTATCAATGAGGGCAGAGAACCCCTCGCTCTACATTTCTGCGAATCCCCCTCCGGGAGCTTAGTCATGGCGTGCCTCAAGTGTTGAACGTCGTCGTCAGCAACCTCTTCCGCTAACGATTCATTCGTTCGTTCATTGTCATTCAGTGATTATTCATAAACAATATAAATAATATGGAATCATTCATTTACTAAAGAAAAAAGGAATTTCGAACTGAATGACCTAACTGATTTTACTAGTGACAAAAGTTAAATAAGTCCAGTGGCTGATCTAGGCCGTTAAATTTTGACATTTTAGGGAGCAAAACGATCATTAGAGAGAAAATCGATTTAGGATATTGAAGATTTAGCAGTTTATGGGTTGAAATCCCTTATAGCCTTCCCCGTGGATCTATAAATCCAGAGACAAAGTCCAAAAAAGGAATACAAATTTAAGATTTTCGTGTAGATTAAACCCTTAAATACTAAAAGCATTACTAAATAATTGCAACAGCTACTAAACCATTTTTACCACAAAATTGCCGAGTCTGAAAAGGGGGAAGGAGGTGTTACTTGTTTTTGTTTGAAAATCTTAAAAAGGAAGGAATATAGTGGCCCAAAGAAGAAGAAAACGCTCCTAAGAATTGCAAAAGCCTCTCATATCATTACAGATATAAATCGCTTGATAATCCAACCAATTTGTCGTAATCACGAACCAAAGCAGGTAAATCACCCTGACGATCTTTAAAGGTTTAAATAAACTATGGAGCTATCTATAAAATAGCTCGGGGTCTAATAAAAAAATCAAGGTAATAACATGACCACTTCAAAGACTCACTAGTTTGGAGCAATGAGAGCCCTTAAAAGACAAAATTAATTGAGAGAACTATATTTCGGGGGTGACTAGAGCCCGCACCCTCCTTTTCCCTAGATCCACCCATGGATAGAGTTTTACGTCACTTGAAATCCTTTCTTCTCCCCCCGTCCACACGCTGAATAACTGAAGTGTGCGGCATGCAATTGCTTTCAAGACAAAAGATCTGATCCAGCAGAAAAATTGGATTCCTTTTTTTGCCCCAGAGGGCACAAAACTCTCTGAACAAATGCTAAAGGCCTAACACAAACACATACATTACACACACACGTGTGCGTGTGTGTGTGTGTGTGCAAACATCTGTGTATGAATCAATGAATTTGAAGTCTAAATATAACAACCCACGCGTTGTAGGTATATGTATGTATGTATGTACATATATATTGGAGTGGAGTGAAGTGTGGCACAAACAGATGCAGCTTGCTGGGGGCGCCACAAACCAAAGCATAAGAGATCCAGAGATCTGCTTAAGAGTTCATCCGTTGAGGTTTCACTGTAAGACTTTCAAATGGTTTGGCTGGCCCTGTCATGCCGCCTTTTTGCCCCCCATCATGGGTCTCCACTGTAGCGTTTTTGGCCTCGCAATTTGGAACGCCCACAAAACCAGCATCTGCTGCTGCTGCGCTACATAATCTCAAATACATACGAGACGCAATCTGTGGGCGTACTAGTTTCCCCCCGCGAACTAGAAAACGAAAAAGACAAACCAAAGCAAGGCAAACCCATTTCAAACGGAGGAGTCTCTCTTTCCAGTGATTCGAATAGGACTCCTTTTTCATGACACAGCAGGGGAAATGGGAACAAAGCGAAGCGCGCGAATTGAAATTGTAAATGGGGGCAATGGAGAGACAGGGACAGAAGATATTATCAGCAAAAAAAAAGAGAGAAAAAAAATTGTGGCATTTATTTGATGATCGTCAAGTTTTTTACACAGAGTGGGGAGGGTGAAGAAGGGGGCGGGTGGGATGTTGTACTTCTTGTTGTTTCTCTTCTGTTTAAACTTAACAAACACACAGACACACACACAGATTCGCCGTTGGATGACTGCTTCGGTTTGTTTGAGTGTGTGTGTGTGTGTGTGAGCGTGTGTGTCGTCATTGGGACGGAATGAAATCATCAAAGAGCGCGGAGCACAATCTGTTCGACAATTCGAACGTTTTTATGGTCATTTCCTATTTTACTTGTTTTTTTTTGGTTTTTGTTGGTCAAATTGCAGGGAGAATATTATTGAATTCTTACGTAATTTCACTTTAATACGTTTATTTCACACACACTCTAACACTTGATAACACTGACTTCAAAAAGTTTCACAGTTTTCATTATAAAATTATCGAAATAAAATCCATCAGGGCGGGTGTGTTGTGCTCGTTTTTCTTCTGCCTCTGTTTGTCTTCTTCTTCTTCTTATTTTTTTCTTTCACATTCTTCTCTTATTTTGATATGCAGGCACACTTGTGGAGTACCCACACACACACTTGCACACAAACTAACTCGCTTGATAGAGAAGGAGAGAGAGAGAGAGCGAAACTCACACACAGTTCTGTTATTCTTGCACTTTGGCTTAATGAAGTTTTTATTTTCTTTTTGTTTTAGCAACATCTAAAAACTTAGCCAGTAAATATATTTATCTACATATAGACAGATATATAGTTATATATATACACATTGAAAAAATATACATATATTAAAATTGATAAATGAATTCCCCAGGCATAGCAATCTCTTGCCTTTTTTTTACACAAAATCACACACGTTTCTGATTTGAATTATGCGAACATTGAAATCCTTAAATGTTATAAAAAAAAGAGGCAAAATAATTCAACAATTTCTTGTATTACTTTGTTAATAATTTTACGCTAACAAAAACACATCCGCTCACCTTGCAAGCAAATATAACAATAACAACGGTCACACTTTTGGTAGCATATATTAACTCAAATAACGGTAATTCCAAAATAGGGGCAAAATAATCGCACACTTTGGCGCCTTCTCATTATTTTTCAATTTTCCTGATTTGGGAATTCCCGGGTCCATAAACGTTGTAAACGTTTACAAAACCGGCCCGAAAATAATCTGAAAATTCAGCAAAATATTGATAAGCAAAGATGTCAAAAAAGCAAACAAAGGTTGCAGCACTGGCCAGTGCAGCGTTGCCATATGAGCAAAGATGAATCGCAGATTTCCACATAAAACTACATATGTATTTTCCTAATTATCGCTTTATTCCTAGGGAAATAAAGTGATTTGAATTGTTCTTATTTGGTTTGGTTGCTTTAGCACCCGAATATTATCTTCTATTTTCATTTTTCCAGCCGGCACTGATTTATGAAAACCACTATTTTAAAAAAGCCCACCTATTTAATAATCAGCTGTATGCATAATGGGACATCTGGCAACGCCATATTTTTCGTAATTTCCAACACTATTGTTAAATCTAGATATATCGCTTTTGTAATAAACGCTTGAACGAATAAAGAGTAGTAATTTGTGCTAAACCTAACTAAATTAAATGTGAATGTGAATAATCGTATTGTATCGGTAACATCGTCGTCGTAGTCACCGTGGTGGCCAGCGTAAACATTTTTTTTCTGTGTGTGTTGTTTCGGTCTACGTGCAATTAATTTTTTAAAACAAAAAAAAAAAGAAAAACGGAGAAAAAGAAAAGTAAAAGAGCGACAGTGACAGCAACAAACTGGTACGGGGTACTACGACGGGTACGATAAGGCAAAAATCTTTAGATACGACCGTAGTTATTTTCCTCTCTTTTTTTTTGCTGTACATAAATTATGTGAATTAAAGTCAGTAGAAAATGTCACATAACCCACAAACTCTACTGTTCTGTCGCACACATACATAGGCGCATACATTTGCATTTGGGACACAGTGCACAACATTTTTTTTTTTTTTGTTGTATCATTGTAAATTTTGGTATTCTTATTTTTTCTTTTGTTTATGTGGCATATTGCGGCTTAAAGTATTTGTCAGGGGGGCGTGAGGTAAGCCGTCAGTGTAAACTTGAACGAAGGCAATTGCATTTAAATGCTAACATATGTCAAAAGTTATTAAATAAAGTACTGCTGCTGCGTGGCAAAAATCAATGAATAAAGAAACTTAATAAAAAAAAATCACACTTTACACGTATGGTGGAGCGTATGAACAAGAAAGAGAGAGAGAGTGACAGGGAGAGACATGTGTGTGTGTGTGTGTGTGTGTGTGAGTGTGAGTGAGTAAGTGTATCGGAGCGCAACTCAACATGGCTGATGCTCTCAACTGACATTTCATTATTCAACATACCAACACGTACTGTGGTGGATATGAACATTTTTTTTTTTATTTTTATTTAGTCAAAATATAAAATAATGTCAATCAATTTCTTCAACAACTAAATAGAAATCAATTATGTAGATACATGTATACATGTGTGTGAGTGTTAGTATATGTAATTAAAATATTTTTCTTTTGTTTGGAAATTTTGTGCAAGACGAAATACAAAAATTTTGCCGGGTGAGGGGAAAAACGGAAACGCCTGCCATTTTATCGTTTTTTTTTTTTTGTTCTTTGGTTTTTGGAGGCGTTAGCAGTAACAGTTATAATATATATATTAAAAATCTCTTATTTTGTCATTCTTACTCATTGCACAAAACGAAAAGTAGAAGAAAAAATTATTAGAGAAAGAAGAGCATAAAGCGCAGCGCATTTAACACACACACACACACACGTAGACAGATACGACGAACCTAAAGAAACAAACAAAAATACGGAAAAGTTTAACAAAAAAAAAAAGAAGTCGACATCTAAAATTCTCTTTCTATTCATTAATAAAGGAACAACTAAATCAAATTAAAACGAAACGAAAAGTGTGTGTTGTTGGTGTTACTAAGAAAGAACGAAAACGAAACAAAGAAGAAGAAGCAGCAGCAGCAGCAAGTGTCCCTTAGCCCATTTCCATTACCATCAGCCGCCCTAAAAGAAGAAGAGTCCAACAACAGCAGCAGCAACAGCAGAGACGTCAGTCAAGATGACGCAACCGTTACCCATACGCTTTCAAGAGCATTTACAGGTGAGTGATACCATCCCTTCCCCACCCTCACCCCCAACTTTTAGCCTCTACTCACCCCACTACTAACCACTTGTTGTTGTTGTTGACCTGGTTATCAATTTCAATCCGTCCATTTGATATTCAATATCGGTATATCCCTTATGTTGAGTTTTGCAATTATCACGGCTTACTCACAATATACTTCTCCCCTCTCTTTCCTATCCCATCCCTGCCATTGTACAGTGGTTTGAAATTGCTAGATAATAAAATACAACTTTTGGTGGGCGTAAAAAAAAACAAGAAGATGCGTGACTCATCGAAATAGGGGGCCACAGAAAAACGCCTCCAATCCAAGTTAAACTGTAATCTCTTTTCTCTCTCTCTCGAGCCCTTAGGAAAAAACAATCCATAAATCTTTATTTCTAACACCATCAAATTTGTCTATACATATATGAATGATCGATTGAGTACATACAAAAATTTGTTTATCAGGCTAATTAAAAAAAATTTTAAACGATGAACTTTGACCTACTGTTTGTCCAGTTGTCGTCCTGATTACCTCGTTCCCATTGATTTACTTTAAGGGAGTGAGAGAGAAATAGCTGATTTTGAGCTTACCCTTAGACTACATAATTTTTGTTTGACTTTTTCTATTGTTACTAATTTCTAAACTTCCTTTAGTTTTTATGTCAACTTTAGGCCACCATGCACACATACATATAAAAGTCGCTCTCTCTCTCTATTTTTTTGTGGTTTGTTTTCAGGCTTAGGAGAAAAGTGAGTCAGCCGGTCGTTTGGTTCTCTTGCCGCCGCCGCTATCTTGTTGTTGTTGCTGCTCTCAATTGCAAGTTGTGTGTGTGTGTGTTTGTGTGTGGGCTAGCACTAGGTGATAAATTTTCAATGGGAAATACAACAGGCAGCAGGTAGCCAATTCTAATTGGAAACAAGATGCAAGTGCAAGTCAGCAACTAAGCCGCCATATGCACACAAACACACACACACACACACACACATACATATATATATGTACGTTCCCTTATAAATAGATTTGTATATGTGTAAGCTTGTTTGTATGTGTGTATGTGCATAGGCCCTAACCGGTTTTTTAATGAGTAACTTGGGTTGACTAACTTGGCCCAAAGAAGCGTTGAGTTTTGATGTTCACACACACACGGTTAATCTAACTTGTATGTATCGATGTATTGGTGCATTATATGCATTTGTTTTTCATGTTTGTACAGTGTGAGAGGGAAAAGGGACTCAGTTAGATTTGCCGCAAAAGTTCATTGGCTGCAGCAGCCGCCTTCGCCGCCGCCAGCAAAAAATGATATTAAGTCTCTCTTTTAAGCTCGCCTTCCACTTCGTTACCATCTTCTCTTTCTCTCAATGTGTGTGTGTGTGTGTGTTTATGGTGAAATGATTTATTCACCACACACACATACATATACAAATGTTACTTTAGCTTAAACCACACTTGTAACTGTTACTGTAGTTGTTTTTTTTTTTTACTTTAAAAATCATACATTTGAAATTATTTTGCTTTAGCAATTCAATTCAGTGGGTGGGTTAATAACAATTGATAATTTCCCATAGTCAAGAGAGAGGTAGATGGAGAGCGTGTAACAAGCAGCATATTGGGCGTTTACTCTCCTATCAGCAGCAATGGAGGGAACACATAAGAGTTATCTTATCTCAGTCTCTTGTTCTGCTTTCTACAAAAGAAATGGTTAGCAAGGGAGGCGAGAGGAAAAGACCAGTGACACAGAGACAGAGAAAGAGAGAGAGCAACAACAGCAACCCACAATTTCTACACATTTCATTGTACTACTGTACATACTACACCTACAATTAAATTAGATTGTATTTTAATACCCTTGCAAAAAAAAAAAAATAATACGAATAAAATACGATCTCATATTGAACCTTTATTCTGTATAAGAATTATTGTATTTTTTTACTTCTCTGATTCTACAAGATGAAAGATTTGAGAGAACAAAACAACAAACATTTTGATAGTGTTAAAACTCGTTTCACAGATTTACGGGGGAAAAGCAATTAGCACCTAGAGACCAAATATCTTATCAAATTCATAAACTCTGTTCTTTTTAAATGTTCTTCTTATTTTCATACGATATTCAAATAGTTGATAACTAACGAACTAAAAATAAAAGCCAAATCAAGTCAAAAGACAACTTAGAAAGATAATTTAACATTTAAATGTATTGTTTTATTTGAAATATTTGTTTACGATCATTCTAACAAATTTAATTAAACTCGAAATCTTTATTACTTTTGGTTTTTTTTTTAAATGGGGAATTTTAAGGGAAAAATAGTCACATGATAATAAGAATAAGAGAATTGATCGTGTTTTAAGCGAATCTTAGAGTTAAAACTGCATAGTTTGGGATATATAGACTCTAGTTTAGTTTGTAGTTTTTGCTAATTTTCAAAAATATTTTGCTCCTACTCTTATTGGTTATTGTCCTACAAATTGTTTATACTCAACGTCATTACAAAGAAAAGAAGTTATAAAAGTATAAGTTAAAAAAGTAATTTCGTACATAACCTTAAAACCCCCTGTTTCCAGAATTTTAGGTTAGATTATCTCCTAAACCAGAAACAATCCACATATTTAAACTAAGTTCGGATTCAGCACATCATAATCATAATACATTGGAAAAGGGTCCACTCTTTGTCCATTGTTTGGTTTATTTTTCCAAAACTTCATTCTAAATCAAATTATATTGACGATAGGTGGTGCTAGAGTGCATAAAACAAAGTAGTGCATAACAATTTCGGCGAACAAGACGAAAGTATCGTTTTTTTTCCTCTGTAATGTAAGTTTTCAGAGTTTTCAGCATTAACTACATTGAAAAAGGGGGGCCAAGAAGAGGCGTAGGAGAGGAGTCATCAGAGAACAGTCCATACGTATATACACTAAATTGAATTGTATAGTTCAGTCAGAGAGTGCAACAACAACAAACTCTGCCTTAAGCAATAAGAGAGACTACAACTAACTATACTTGGCTCTGGGTCGTCGCCTCTAGCTAAGGGCGTTCATTTTCTTTTGTTGTATATTGTCGTCGTTGTCGTCGTCGCTTCTCTCTTTCTCTTATTGTGTCCGGCCATATGTTAATTTGTAATTGACATAAATAACATAAGCACTGAATGAAATGGAAAATCTAATCTATTTGGTGCGGAAACTCTGCATTGAATTGAAAATTTTACATGTTACTTGTTATGTTATATTATATATCCCGAACTGAGCTCATTCACATTTTTGCTATATATAGTTACATATGGCGATATATGTATGTATGTAGTTCAATTTATCTGAGTTTTCCATCTCAAATTTTTAAATGTCACCCAATTTTTGGTTGACTTATTTTTTATGCACTGATTGAAGTAATTTTGGCGAGAAGAAAAATCAGTGACCCAGTTAAAAAGTCTGAAAGACTAATTTCCATCAGCTTTAACATTTAGGTTATATATGTTTATTCTATAACATCAGATCGGTTCTCCTTAGGTAAATTCATTATTAACCCTCAATTTCTACCTACTTCAAATGAAAAATAAATGGTTAATTTGATAATTTTGAATTTGTTGCATTATATTTTGTCCTAAATAAATTTCTGCACTTGGATTCCGTCCAATTACAATTTATACCCTCAGAAGTCTCTAAAAATATATGTTTCTAAGATAAAACTAATATGGAAATGACATAAATTTGGGTTTGAAAACGCTTTGAAGTCAGAAATTGTGTTTTTGAAAAGTAAAATCGGTTATTTTGGGAAGGAAAATCGATCTTAAACATGGTATTTGATCACTTAAAGATTTTTACTTCTTCTTTGTTGTTAAAAAATTGAAATTTTCTCTCATTTTCTATACTAGGACTAGAAAATGGATATTTCTGCAAATAAATTATACAATTTATCTAATCTTACTTTAAATAAATGCATAATGTATTTATTTAGTTAATGTTTATTTATAACGTGAATATAATTAATAATAAAAATTGATATTACTTACCAATTGAATCATTGGCTGTGCTTTTAATGATAAGAAAATAACAAAAATAAAATACAAAAGAAAAAGACGACTCATACGTAGATTAGTATAAAATACCCTTTAACATGGGCGGCGTATTAGTTCCGATCAATTGCGGCCTAGATAGAGAGGCGCATTGACTCATACATAGATTAGAATAAAGTATCCTGCAATATGGCGCATTGAGTCCTCTTTACCCCTTGAAATAGCTTCAAATTGAGAAAGGGGATTTCCTTTTTGGAACTATTCTTCCCCCCAAGTTCCCTTTATTAAGAACATTCAATTCTGTCCTTATCAAATTACTCTTTTGTTTGTTGGAAATGGTTTAAAGCTTATCGAATTTCTTTATAATTGTTCAATTGAATAATTTTCGTGGGTTATTAAATTTGTTATAATTTTATTTTAAAAGTAGAGTACACACACATAATTGCTGTTTCATTATTGTTCTTTGTTTTGTTTTTTTGTGGCTCTTTGTATTCATCAAGTGCATTGAACAAAAATTTGTTTACAATTATATACATATATACACATGTATATATTTTATCTTGCTTTCTCATAAAGGCAGACACAGAGAAAGAGTGGGAGAGAGAGAAAGAGAGTCACATTGAGAGATTGTGTTTCTTGAAGAAGGAAAAAGCCGCGAAAAACCTTGAACTTTTTCTTCATACAATTCTGTTTACGATTTAGTTAAGCATTTTGTTAGCTGCGCAGAAAGAGAAATCGCAATATATATATATTTGTATACATATATACTTATTCTCTATCTGTGTCAGACATAAAGCAGCCGCAATCGGAAGCTCTCAATCAATAAAGGGAATCAGTTAAATTTAATCTGAAATCTGTCTATCTATCTTCTTATCAACTTTTAACTCAACTGCCTGCTCCCTGTCTGAGTGATTTTCATCTCGAGTTCAATTAGGATTCACCTTTGATTGTGCTCCGTTTAATACTTTTGCTCTTTTGTATCCTATTTTCCCTCCTGGCAGTCCTTGATAAAAGATTCAAATGAATCTGAAGTCTTTTGGCTGCCGAATAACCCTGATTAGAGGCCCAAATGCAGCAACTTTACTACTGTAAACGATTTCTTAGCAACTTTGCCAAACATTTCCATGCTCTTTGGTTTGGTTTACCATTTCCAGTCTAGTCAACATTTTGCCCAATTTTTTTGTGATTCGATCTGATTTTTGACCCATTCTTTTTTTATTGATGAACTTTTGAACTTTTATTGAATATTTTTGTGTTCTCATTTTGCAGCTCACAAATGTCGGCATCAATGCAAACTCGTTCTCCTTCAGCACGCTTACAATGGAATCGGATAAGTTCATTTGTGTGCGTGAAAAGGTCAATGATACCGCCCAAGTGGTCATTATTGATATGAACGATTCGGCGAATCCAACACGACGTCCCATATCAGCGGATTCAGCGATTATGAATCCGGCCAGCAAGGTGATTGCGCTCAAAGGTAAGTATTAAAAAACGAAAACTACAAATGAAATCCCTCCTCTAATATCTGTCTCTCTCTACTTTTAGCGCAAAAGACATTGCAAATTTTCAATATCGAAATGAAATCGAAAATGAAGGCACATACAATGAACGAGGATGTTGTATTCTGGAAATGGATATCATTGAATACTTTGGCCCTGGTAACGGAGACAAGTGTATTCCATTGGTCCATGGAGGGCGATTCGATGCCACAGAAAATGTTTGATAGACATTCCTCGCTCAATGGTTGCCAGATAATCAATTATCGTTGCAATGCCTCACAGCAATGGTTACTCTTGGTTGGTATCTCTGCCCTGCCCAGTCGTGTGGCCGGTGCCATGCAATTATATTCCGTGGAGCGTAAAGTATCTCAGGCAATTGAGGGACATGCGGCCAGTTTTGCCACCTTCAAGATTGAGGGTAACAAGGAGCCAACAACATTGTTTTGTTTTGCTGTGCGCACGGCGACGGGCGGAAAATTGCATATCATTGAGGTTGGGACACCGCCCAATGGCAATCAACCGTTCCCCAAAAAGGCTGTCGATGTATTCTTTCCGCCCGAGGCCCAAAACGATTTCCCGGTGGCCATGCAGGTCTCCGCCAAGTATGATACCATCTATTTGATCACCAAATATGGTTATATTCATCTCTATGACATGGAGACGGCCACGTGCATTTACATGAATCGCATATCGGCGGATACGATTTTTGTGACAGCACCGCACGAGGCCAGCGGCGGTATTATTGGTGTTAATCGCAAGGGCCAGGTATTATCCGTGACTGTTGATGAGGAGCAAATCATACCGTACATTAATACGGTATTGCAGAATCCGGATTTGGCATTACGAATGGCAGTGCGCAACAATTTGGCCGGTGCCGAAGATTTGTTTGTACGCAAATTTAATAAACTCTTCACCGCCGGTCAATATGCCGAAGCCGCCAAAGTGGCCGCCCTAGCGCCCAAGGGTATATTGCGTACACCGCAGACAATACAACGTTTCCAGCAGGTGCAAACTCCGGCTGGTTCGACAACCCCGCCGCTCTTGCAATACTTTGGTATACTACTCGATCAGGGTAAATTGAATAAGTTTGAGTCGTTGGAACTCTGCCGTCCGGTTCTGTTGCAGGGCAAGAAGCAGCTATGCGAGAAATGGCTTAAAGAGGAGAAACTCGAATGTAGCGAAGAATTGGGTGATTTGGTCAAGACATCGGATCTAACACTCGCTCTGTCCATCTATCTGAGAGCCAATGTACCCAATAAGGTAATACAATGCTTTGCCGAAACGGGACAATTCCAAAAGATTGTGCTCTATGCCAAAAAGGTTAACTACACACCGGACTATATATTCCTGTTGCGTTCGGTAATGCGTAGCAATCCGGAACAGGGTGCTGGATTTGCATCCATGTTGGTTGCCGAAGAGGAACCATTGGCCGATATCAATCAGATTGTCGATATCTTTATGGAGCATTCGATGGTGCAGCAGTGTACAGCATTTCTATTGGATGCCCTCAAGCATAATCGTCCAGCGGAGGGTGCTCTACAGACACGTTTGCTCGAAATGAATCTAATGTCGGCGCCACAAGTGGCCGATGCCATTTTGGGTAATGCCATGTTCACCCACTATGATCGTGCGCATATTGCCCAATTGTGCGAGAAAGCTGGCCTCTTGCAACGTGCCCTGGAACACTATACCGATCTGTATGACATAAAGCGAGCTGTTGTCCACACCCATATGCTGAATGCCGAATGGCTGGTGAGTTTCTTTGGCACCCTTTCGGTGGAGGATTCATTGGAATGCCTTAAGGCCATGTTAACGGCAAATTTGCGTCAAAATTTACAAATCTGTGTGCAAATAGCCACCAAATATCATGAACAATTGACCACCAAGGCGCTGATTGATCTCTTTGAAAGCTTCAAGAGCTACGATGGCCTATTCTATTTCTTGAGCAGCATTGTCAATTTCTCGCAAGATCCGGAAGTGCATTTCAAGTATATACAGGCGGCATGTAAAACCAATCAGATCAAGGAAGTGGAACGCATTTGCCGCGAATCGAACTGCTATAATCCGGAGAGAGTTAAGAATTTCTTGAAGGAGGCCAAACTAACCGATCAATTGCCATTGATCATTGTCTGCGATCGTTTCGATTTTGTACACGATCTTGTCCTCTATCTGTATCGTAACAATCTACAGAAATATATTGAGATCTATGTGCAGAAGGTGAATCCATCGCGTCTGCCCGTTGTCGTTGGTGGCCTCCTGGATGTCGATTGCAGCGAGGATATCATTAAGAATCTAATTTTGGTGGTCAAGGGACAATTCTCGACCGATGAACTGGTCGAAGAGGTTGAGAAACGTAATCGTTTGAAATTATTGCTACCTTGGCTAGAGTCCCGTGTCCATGAGGGTTGCGTTGAGCCGGCCACCCACAATGCCTTGGCCAAAATTTACATTGATTCGAACAATAATCCGGAACGTTTCCTCAAAGAGAATCAATACTATGACAGCCGTGTTGTCGGACGTTACTGTGAGAAGCGTGATCCGCATTTGGCTTGCGTGGCCTATGAGCGGGGACAATGCGATCGCGAATTGATTGCCGTTTGTAATGAGAATTCTCTATTCAAGAGCGAGGCACGCTATTTGGTTGGACGTCGTGATGCTGAACTCTGGGCGGAGGTACTATCCGAGGCTAATCCCTATAAGCGACAACTTATCGATCAGGTTGTGCAGACAGCTCTCTCCGAGACTCAAGATCCTGAGGATATATCGGTGACTGTTAAGGCATTCATGACAGCCGATTTGCCCAACGAGTTGATTGAATTGCTTGAGAAAATCATTTTGGATTCATCGGTATTTAGCGATCATCGCAATTTACAAAATCTATTGATACTCACCGCCATCAAGGCGGATCGTACACGAGTTATGGACTATATCAATCGTTTGGATAACTACGATGCTCCCGATATAGCAAACATTGCGATTAGCAATCAATTGTACGAGGAGGCATTCGCCATATTCAAGAAATTCGATGTGAATACCTCGGCAATTCAGGTACTGATCGATCAAGTGAACAATTTGGAGCGAGCCAATGAATTTGCTGAACGTTGCAATGAGCCGGCAGTTTGGTCACAATTGGCCAAAGCCCAATTGCAACAGGGCCTGGTGAAGGAGGCCATCGATTCGTATATTAAGGCCGATGATCCAAGCGCCTATATGGATGTGGTCGATGTGGCCAGTCGTGTCGAATCGTGGGATGATCTGGTGCGTTATCTGCAAATGGCCCGCAAAAAGGCACGCGAATCGTATATTGAAAGTGAATTGATCTATGCCTATGCACGCACCGGACGTTTGGCCGATCTTGAGGAGTTCATCTCGGGACCAAATCACGCGGATATACAAAAGATCGGTGACCGTTGCTTTAGCGATGGCATGTACGATGCCGCCAAATTGTTGTACAATAATGTTAGCAATTTCGCCCGCTTGGCCATCACATTGGTGTATCTGAAAGAGTTCCAGGGTGCCGTGGATTCGGCCCGCAAAGCCAATTCGACACGCACCTGGAAGGAGGTTTGCTTTGCTTGCGTCGATGCCGAGGAGTTCCGTTTGGCTCAGATGTGCGGTCTGCATATTGTTGTGCATGCCGATGAGCTGGAAGATTTGATCAACTACTATCAGAATCGTGGCTATTTTGAGGAATTAATTGCACTGCTTGAATCCGCTCTGGGCTTGGAACGTGCCCATATGGGAATGTTTACCGAATTGGCCATTTTGTATTCCAAATTCAAGCCATCGAAAATGCGTGAACACTTGGAATTGTTTTGGTCACGTGTGAATATACCAAAAGTTTTGCGTGCCGCCGAATCGGCACATTTGTGGTCCGAATTGGTATTCCTTTATGATAAATATGAGGAATATGATAATGCTGTGCTTGCGATGATGGCCCATCCCACAGAGGCATGGCGAGAGGGACATTTCAAGGATATTATCACCAAGGTGGCCAATATTGAGCTCTATTATAAGGCAATTGAATTCTATTTGGATTTCAAGCCATTGCTATTGAACGATATGCTCTTGGTATTGGCACCGCGCATGGATCATACCCGAGCTGTTAGTTATTTCTCGAAAACGGGCTACTTGCCATTGGTTAAACCCTATTTGAGATCAGTGCAATCGTTGAACAATAAGGCGATCAATGAGGCACTCAATGGCCTGCTTATCGATGAGGAGGATTACCAAGGTTTACGCAATTCGATTGATGGTTTTGATAATTTCGATACGATTGCTTTGGCCCAGAAGCTGGAGAAGCACGAGCTAACCGAATTCCGTCGCATTGCAGCCTATTTATACAAGGGTAAGGAACTCCTTATTAAGGAATTGAAAGTCGATTAAAACTTATCACTAAAATTGCTCTCACTCACAGGCAACAATCGCTGGAAACAGAGTGTGGAGCTGTGCAAAAAGGATAAACTCTATAAGGATGCCATGGAATATGCAGCCGAATCGGGTAAACAAGAGATTGCTGAAGAATTGTTGGGTTGGTTCTTGGAACGCAATGCTCATGATTGTTTTGCGGCATGTCTATATCAGGTAAGTCTACAGATAAAGACGCGTTTATCGGGATATACATTTAACATAATTTAAATAATCTTTCTAGTGCTACGACTTGCTGCGTCCAGATGTCATCTTGGAATTGGCCTGGAAGCATAAAATCATGGACTTTGCCATGCCCTATTTAATTCAGGTAATGCTTAGATGATCAAAATTGCCCGTTTTTAAATTATTAATTAATTTATGGTATTTCTAATGTCCTATAGGTTCTACGGGAATACACAAGCAAGGTGGATAAATTGGAATTGAATGAGGCGCAACGGGAAAAGGAAGATGATACCACGGAGCATAAAACGATAATTAAAATGGAGCCACAATTAATGATTACCGCTGGCCCGGCTATGGGTATTCCGCAACAATATGCCCAAAATTATCCGCCCGGTGCTGCAGCGGCGGCGGCAGCAGCTGCTGCTGCAACAGCGGCGGGACGTAATATGGGTTATCCCTATTTGTAGGCATCTTGTAAAAACAACAACAACATAAACAAAATAAAACCAACAACAAAAAACACCCAGCTACACCCACCACCCAACAACAACAACAACAACAACAAAAATTATCACATACATTAAAGAATTCAAATATTGAATAATAATAACAACAACAACAACAACAAAGTAAACGTAATTTGCATGTGCGCCAAATAAAACAACAGCAACAACAACAATAACAACAGAAGATAAAACGACCAATAATACATTAAAACGACACTCAAAACAACAACAACAACAACACCAAACCAACCAACTACCAACAACAACAACAACAACACGTAATACAATATCTTATACTACTATATTGTCTATTGTTGAGAGTAACGAAAAATAATATCGCATTATTACGAGACAAACAATTTTGGTTAGTGGCTTGTTGTTTTACTTTTATTTTTAGTCTTAAAAAAAAACAAATTCGCACATATTTGTACATCTATATGCAACAAAATTCATCATTTTAGTTGTTAAATTCACTCTCAAAAAATTATTGTCTGCAAATATTCAAATTGTTGGGAGTACTTGTAATTCGAGCAAACTTGGAAGAACCTTTAAGAAGACTTCGTAAATAGATCTTATATCCAGACCAATAGAAATGGTTTAATTCAGATATAAACATTTTTCTATTTATCAGAGCTCCTAAATAACACTTGAGCGTTATTTTCTTTAGGCTCAGTATCAAAGCAGAATCAAAAATTGTCAAATTATTCGATTTTACTCTGAGCAAGGGATTTTTTTGTTTTAAGATTCTATCCATTTATATGAATATCTTTGAAAATCGATGGATCTTGTACTTATTTATCTATATATATAGCTTTCTTTCTGTATATATATATATATGTATATCATTCAGAATATTCAAAATATGTGGCTAATCTTTAAATAATTGTACTAAAATTTTTAACATTTAAATCAGAAATTCGAAAATTCGTTTCCATAATATGATTTCTAATTGAGCTAAAAGAAAATTAATGAACAAAATTATCTAAATCTCTTGAAATTGTAATTATAATTATAAGAGAAATATAAATATTTTTTGCTTATTCCTATTAATGGGCTTTTAAGTTTGCCAAAGGGAAATTTTCATTTGTTTATTTGTGGGAAATTATTTAACAAAATTGTCCATTTTTTTTTTTTTTGTATTTTTAACAATTTGAATAATTGCAAATGCTTGTAAATTGCTATACATTTAAAATTAAGTTTAATAATAACTCGTTGTTTATTTCACACACAAACACACACATACATACACACACACTCAACTACACACATATCTGTCGTTGTATTATTAGACATAACCCTAAAAAAGATATTCATTGCCATCTCTTTCTATTCCAGTAATAGCTACAAAGGGAACTAAATGATGGATGATGTCTCTCTCCTAGCTCCATTTCGCAGGAACTCAACTCAACAACAAGAAGAAGAAGAAGAACAACAACAACAACTAACATAATATAGCAACAAATACGAAGATGAAAAAAGTGTTCAGAGTTAAACGAAAAACAAAAAGGGTCGTAATTTATTATTATTATTATGATTATTATTATTATTGATTATGACTATTATATAATTAAATAAAATTTAAGCAAAAACGAAAACAAGAAAACAAAAAGAAACAACAAAAAAAACAAAATTATTGAAACACGCAAAAACAAATTAACACAGATATATATATATATATAAACATAAACATATATACAAATTAAATAAATAAAATTTATTAATTTAAATATAAAACAGAAAAGAAAACAAAACACACACACAAAAACAAGCGAGAAATTAATATGATTAAGAAACATTTCCAAAAAAAAAAAAACCCATGAATAACCATTTCCAATCAATTAAGCGAATCATCGGTACAGAATCAGGATTCTATAAAAAATGTTAAAAAAAACACAAATGTTGTCCAAATTCCATTTAATCTATTTCTGTCTATCTATCTATCTATCTATATATATATATGTATATGCTCCATAAGACTTTGGTTCCTTTCAAATCTCAGCATATTTGCAAAGTCCTCTTCCATTATGCAATCCCTTGATTCTGTCAGTCTGTTTGTTATTTTGCTACAAAAATTTATTTAAACAAATTGAAAATTGTTTGTATAAAAAAGAAAGAAAACATACATACACTCACGAAACATTCTAATACTTAAAAAAAAAATCAAACAAATAAGTAAAGATTTTTATCATTAAAGTATATATATATATATATATATATACATATATGTATTATTTTACAACCGAGCAACAAATAAAAATTCATTAACGTAGTGCGTTAAAAAATAATTGAAAGAAAACAGAAATTAAAAGAAAAAAAAAATAAAAAAATATGGTAAATATATAAAAAAAAAGCAACGTTAACACATAAATTTAAATTTAGCCATTTTTTTCGGTTCAAATAAATGAGAAATAAAAATAGATTCCAATAAAACCTTTACGAATTGAAAACCAAAATAAAAAATATATGGGATATATCTATGTATATATATATATATATAAATATATATGTGTGTATACATATTGAAAATATATGAATTATAAATTACATTTAAAGTATTGGATGTTTAACTTTGCCCTGCATTACCCAATCCCCAAGAAAAATTCAAGGAGCATTCCAAATTCCCCAAGGAACTTGTATAAAATTCGCTAAGGTTATCGGCTCTTGGAATGTAAGAGTATATGTAATAATATATATATATTTATATAGAGAGTGTTTGGATTTTGTATGCTAAAACAGATTCTTGCAGAACAGACCAAAAGTCTTAAAAGATTATTTTTCTTTCGTTTTGTTTTTGTAATAAAGGAATTGATTGAAATGGGATATTAAAAAACAATAAACCTTTAAATTAAAACGTTTTCAATGAATGTCTTAGCTAAGCGAAGTTTCACACCTTTTGGCCGGAGAGCGAAACCGAATTTCAAGTTTTAAATGTACTACAAATTTCTTTCAGTGTTTTTCATTTAAGTGAGGCAAGAATTATCGATAGTCAGCACCATCGATAGTCTATCAATAGTGATCTGCGATACAAATTTAAATTTAAATTATTTATTTTTTTAATGGCCAAAAATTCCTATTTAAGAGAGGCAACAAATTAATGTGGTTTTTCTTAAGGCGTGTTATCAGATACAATTTTTCCGGTTTCATCTTGCTGCGCTCAGATTAACACCAAAGCGGCATAACGGATATTATCCATGGAATGCTGCAAGGTCCTTAAAGCGGCAAGCGCTGGGTAAAGCCCAAAAAAAGCTACGAACCAGAGAAAAAAATACAAATGCAAAAACAAACGCTTTGTTACTAACGTTTTTTACACTTAAATTACAATTAAACGTTTTATCCTGATTAGTTTTGCTCAGATCTACTTTAAATTTTCATACAACTTTATAAAAATGTTATATTAAAATAAATTTTGTAAAGCCTATTCCTCGGTTTTATCAAATTTAAATCCTAAGTCGATTCCCTGTATTTAATTTTCGATGGTTCGATAAGTCGAGAAAAAAGCACTGAACTCCCAAGCTCAATTTCGTTTTGGCTCGGCGAATTATGAATTCGCTTCGTTAAATTGGCCCTGTGGTAGCAGGCGAATGATCGTGGCTGGCATAATCGGTATGATTGGTTGGCATCCATTGCTCGATGTTCGACTCTTTTGTTGCATGTTCGACTTAAAAGCTCGAGTTCGAGGTGTTTGCAAGGCGTTCGGTGTGGTTCGATGATCAATGTTGTACGGCAAATATTCAATTTATTACAGCGAATATTCATTTTGTACGGCAAATATTCATTTCTTAAGGCGAATATTTAATTTTTTTTTTACTGCTCGGGCGAATTCGGCCTTGTGGTTATTGTTGCATTTGTTGTTGTTTTTGTTTTTTCGACGTGAGCGGACGTGTATTTGCGCGTCGTGTGAAGGAATTCGCGTAGAAACGGAAAATAAATTTGAAAAAAAACGAGAAGTTACACGAAACTCGAGTACAAAACAAAAGCGAAATTTGTGCGCTATTTTTTCCTCGTTTTAAATATTAAAGGAATTTTTTTTGGTTTTTGTTTTTTTTTGAAAGTGTGTGCAACTTCTACTACTACTTGATAGTATGCGCGCGGGGAGCAGATTTTGAAAAAAAAAAACAAAAAAACGGGGGGAAAAATGGCAGCAGCATCAGCATCCAAAGCAACAGCCGCCGCCGCCACAGCAGCCGCCGCTGCCAGCGTCAACGAATGAGCTGAAATTATGCAATAAAACAACAACAAAATAATAAAAAATTAAACAACAAAAAATGGAGAATGAATCAAAGATTAATACACAACCAGAGGAGAAAAATATAAAGTGTAATTTGCCTTTATTTTGTATACTTGCCAATTTGTTTAATTGCTTACGCTGCACAGAATAACAAAAAAATAAACCAGCAAAGGTGTCCAAGTGTGTGAGTGCATGTGTGTGTGTGTGTGTGTGTCGTGTGTGATTTAGCGAAAAAGAGTTAAAAAAGAAGAAGAGTTTTCTGTTAATAAATACAAATAAAAACAACACAATATACAGGCAAACGTATATACTATATATATATATATATATATATATATATATATATATATATATGCATATATGTGTGTATTCATATGTGAACAATCCATTTATATGTGGTATAGTTGTTGCTCCCTCTGCCTGCGTTTCCAGTTTCTTTTTGGTTGTTGTTGTTTTTTTTTTTTATATTCAACAAGTTTCTGCAAACACATGTGTCTTAGTGTGTGTGTGTGTATGTCTGTATGTGTGCTCGTTTCTCTGTCATTGTGTTAATGCGCTGCTGTTGCTGCTGTGCGTGTTTTTCAGAGAGAAATTTTAAAACAAAAAGAAATAATAAAAACAAAAAACCGAAAAAGCAATCTTGATGTTTCAAAAACGTAAATTTATCCAAAAATTTCAATAAAATGCAACAAAGCCGGTAAAAACCAAAGCAGCAGCAGCAACAGCAGTAACAACAACAACCACAACAAGCATCAGCACAAACAAAGAAGTGTTAAATGCATGCATTAGAAAGAGACAGCCATCTTCAATATAATATCAGTTCACTTTGTATGCAAGTATATGTGTGTGTATATATGTGTGTGTGCCTGTTTATTATTATGTATGTATGTGAAACGATGCTGCTGCGCCTGCGCTTTTTGCTTTTTTCTTTTTATTTTGTTTTGGTTTTGTGTGTCTGTGTGCGTGTGCAAAAATTTCTCATGAATGCTTTTTTAAAACGAATTTTTAATACCCTTTCGACAATATGTAGAGTTAGTGTAAGAGTTTTGTCGGAAGCAAGAGGTGGGCCCCGGGCCCATTGCCGGATCTACGTCTATAAAGTGGTGAAATTGGCCATAATAAGATATCATAAAAAAAACTTCTTGAGAACAAAAACTGTTCAACTGTGTGACCCATCAGTCAATCAGACAATCAGCCAACTGCTCAAAAATCTAGAAAATCTCAGCAAAATAGTTCAAGAAATTCAATCAGGTCCGGATGTCACCCTGGACATGATCCCTTTCTATAATATTATTTAAAAATATAAATGAATCTTCCGAATTTTTGGACCTAATATATTTGAAATACCATCTCGGAATAGGTGTTTCAGGGAGAAGCACTTTGAGCCGCTTCAATAAGACTAAGGCCTTCATTAAAGAGCCGCTCTTCTAACGAAAGATATCTGTACCGACAATTTTCGTTCAATACAAAGTTTGTATTACTTTAGACTTTTGTCTTCTAGCGTTAATTTTGTTTGGTTTAGGCGATCTAAATGTTGCAAATAAAACTAGAAATCTCGGAATATTTTTTGTAAATTGTGCTAGAGTATTGTGTATTCAAAATAAAAACTATTTAATAGTTACAAAACATTCCAAAGTTCCATTGTGGAACTAGGAGAATTTTTTAAACTTCATATTGCACAATTTTGGGAATTCTAACATCCTTAGTCTGATTTGACTCAAGAAACTAGTAGTTGCCGCTAAACGTAAATAATTGGATATTTTTCCAATTAAAATTGACAAATATATACATGTGTAAAGCTTGGACCTTTCGATATCAGGGTAAACTTGTAGTCGGCTTAATTTTTGGCAAACGACATTCAAGTAGGCATTGATTTGTTTGTTTTTAATGTTAATGTTTTGCTTTTAATAAAAACTCATTTTATTTTTCATTTTTGCAGTGTGTGCACGTTTTGCTGTTGTTATTCGTCCATTAAATTAATTTTTTTTGTTCTATTCATTGCTTTGAGAGTAAAAAAAAATATATATAAGTATATAAAAATATCTTAAAGTTAGAGCTCAAAAAAACGAGTGCGAAAAAGAAAGGAAGAGTTGCTTGAAAACTTTAATTTGATAAATTAATTAAAAAAAAAAAATTGATAATATTTTTTTTTTCATTATTTTTTGTATTTAATTTGATTATGAAGCAAAGGCAAAACCATAATTTCAATTACAATAATAACAATAATGTTAATAATATTAATCTAAATAACAAGCAACAAATTCATACTAATAATCGTAAAAAGGAAGCAACAGCAGCAACAACAACAACTACTAACAAACAGCAACAACAATATAACAACGAAGAAGAAGCAGCAGCAGCAATAACAACAACAACAACAACAGCAACATTAATAGCATCAGCAGCAACATCATCACCAGCAACATCAACAACAAAAATTAAAACAAAAAATAAGCATATTTATTTTTTGCAACGCCGCCTCAAACGCAACAATTCAATTGCCGCCCCTAAAAACGTCAACGCCAACGCCAAAAGCAACAACAACAACAATCACAATCACAACAATAGCAAGCAAAATAACAAAATTAAACATAAATCCAGCAATTGGCATAATAATAATAATAATAATACTCAATTCCAAAAGCATAACGATAAATTATCAATATTCAATTTGAATAGAAATTTTAAGAAATCATCAACTAAAACAAAATTGAAATCTAATACAAATTCATCATCAACAACATCATCAACATATTTAGATAATAAACGAATCCCAACTGCAACAACAACTGCAACAACAACAAAATCACACAAAATGGGCGGCGGCAAAGATATACGTCGCGGCCTGGAGCCATTGGAATTTGAGGAATGCATTGTCGATAGTCCAGAATTTCGTGATAATTTGAATCGTCACGAAAAGGAATTGGATCACACTAGTCATCAGATCAAGCGCATTATCAAAGAGGTTAAGGATCTTATGAGTGCGGCAAAAGGTATGTTGGCATATATAAATTTAATATATAGACACCATATACATACATGTAGATCTAGGCATAAGTTAAAGTTAACCCCCTTTATGATGTATATTGATTGGGTTCTAGAATTTCTATTACACTCCGCATCATTCGTTTAGATTCATTCATAAATAAATATATAAATAGATTAACAAAGATTCAAATTAGATTATGTTTGAAATTATTTGAATTCTAAAGTTATAAACTTCCATGAGTTATTGAGTTCAGTTTCAATTTTACACTCTTCGTCATTCGTTTAGAGTCATGGGTTATAATTTTTTTTTAATTTTCATACATTCTCTGTCACTCTCCCTTCACAAATTCAGTCCTAGGTCATAAATTTAAGGGAGAAAATTGGTATAGAAAATTGATTTCAAGTCGAATATCATAAACGAAGTTTTAAGCAAATCCTATAGAAATATATCTAAATTTGTTTTCAATAAAATATATATTAAAATATACTTACTTTTATTAATTATCATCAGACATGAAGAAATGTTTTTTTATTTTTTCTAAATTCCTACAAAAAGAAAGAAAACAAAAGCTTTCAATTAATTATTAATTGCACATTAGAAGTTTGTAAATTGAGCTTTTGATTGTAACTATAATATATACTACTATAAATACACGATTTATATACATATATGTATAGATTCTATCGTCAAGGTCAACCGCCATCAACAACAACGACAACAAACGACATGAACAAACTAAATCAACAAAACTCACAGAGCGTATCTAACATAGGAAAGAAACATACATAGATAGGAAAAAAAAAGAGAAAGATACATATGTGTAGGAAAGCGAGTGGTGGGGGAGTTGATGGGGGAGAGGAGAGAGAATAAAATACATAGTTATTCCGTTTATTACATTACTTTGTAGACTTATTATTATAATAAGCTTAACGGCAGATTGCAAATTGTATAATTTAACTTGAAATTAAAGCCGACCTTTTGGATACCCAACATTTTGCTGCTTTACATATTATTAAGATATGTGAACCAACTTATCCTTCTATTTAGAAAAACAGGAGGAGTCCTACATCCTCTTTTTTTCCTCTCTCTTTTGCTCTTTTTTTTCTTCTATCAGGTTATTCTGAAATCTTGAAAATGCATTAACAAGAAATGTTTAAGAATTGATTTTAAAAGGTGCGAAATTTTTTCTACTTTTAATATTAAGTGATCAATTACACAATCCTTTATGGAATTCAGATAGATTTTTGTAGGAGTTTCCAAACTTTGTTTAAGTTAAAATGAAAAATAAAATAAAAATTTTGATACACTGGCAACGACAATATTGAATTCTTGGGAATATAAGTATATATATATGTATGTATATGTATTCATATGTAGTATATACTCCTTCCACGTTGTTCATATACGATTAGAGTGTATTGTTTCTATATTTATTGTATATGAAAACTTTAAGCAGCATGTGCAATAGTTTAAAGCAATCTGTTAGTCACGATATTGAGTATGTGTGTGTGTGTGTGTGTTTTCATTTGCAGGTGTGTGCAGGTGTCTGTTGTTGTTGTTGTTTCAAGCATTCTAAATGCAATGCACATATACAGATGCAAAATAAATAATAATAAAAAGAGCAAAACACACAAAAAAAAAAACCAAAACATTCGCTAAAAACAAATGCCGATAAATGAGAATACACATTATACAGTAATAATGCGAAACAATAGCAACAATAACAGGTGTATATATGTATATATGTGTGTTTGTGTGTGTGTGAGTGTGCTAGCCACAAATTTCTTGTAGAAAATGTTGGCCGCAGATACTTGGCCAGTGGCGGATCTAGCTCTTAATTTTGATGGGAAGTCGGCAGTTCTCGGTTTTAAAGTGGGAACATTCCCCCCCCCCCCCCCTGCCCTTTGCACGGATAAACCGCCACTGTACTTGACCGTGTCCCACAGCAGCAACTCCGTGTCAAGCCTCAATAGAAAATTGTTTCTCGAGTCTAAAGTTTATAACATTTACTTTTAACTTAAAATGCAAACTTTATTTCACGAATTTTATAATTGCACTTTAATTAAGTTTTTGCTTTGTTTTGGCGACCTTTTTTTTGCATTTATTTTTTAAATTACTCAGGCTTACTTAAGGTCAAATTGAAAAGAAAAAAAAAATGTTGAAAGTTTTTCCTTTTTTTTTTATTTTTTAGAGATATTTCTAAAAATTATAAAATTTATTTAACATTTTGAATTGGGTCAATTAGCTTGATACATGATACATGAATTCAATATTGAATTAACATGGCTCATGAAAAGCCTAAGATCTGTTAGATCAGAACTTATGAATAATGGTAAAGATTTCTAATATATAAATATTTTTCTTAATTCTTACTTTAGAAGTTTGCGCAAGAATATTTGCTTGCCATACTGAACACGGGGGAATCAATATAATCATTGATCATAATATGGGCAATTTATAAGTTTTTAGGTAATTGGACAAGGAGAGGCAGGCTAGTCGTTGTCGCTTATCAACTATAAAATCGAAGCAATAAAACGACACACACACACACACACAAATATATATGTACATTTATACCTAGACATATATACGATAAGAACCAAACACTTGCGCGTACCACCGCCCAGTCTCAGTAAGTTAACCTTGACGTTTAATTATATAACACAAACGGTATAAATGTTTATATATATAGTAGTATATTCATGGGAAGTTGGCATCAACCTGTTGTTCACTTCTAGCCATAAATAGTTTTTGCAGGTTTTTTTTTTTTTTGAGTTTTGTTTTTAGTATTTGCCATAGACAAACTAACTAATTAACTAGCTAACTAAATAGAATAATTGAGTCAACTTGTTGAGACATTCAATTGGTAAAAAAATAGAGTTTAGCCAAAGAGAGAGTAAAACTTCAGATTGTTTTCAGAAAAAATATTATTTGAATTAGAAAAATTATTCAAAAATGAAATATTGCAATTTAATTAAATTGCTTAAAGAATGTGCAGTCATTTTCATTAGATAGGATTATTACTGAGTAGCTTAACTAAATTCTAGTTAATCGTTAATTTAAGAGGTTTGATAACACTTTTAAAGATCATAATTCTAAATAAATGATTATAACACTTTTAAAGATCAAAATTCAAATTGTTTGAGGTTCGATAACAATTTTTGATCACTAAACACTTCATATAACTAAATGATTATAAAAGAGATTCGATAACACTCTTAAATTCTAATTAACCGTTCATTAACGAGGTTCGATAACAATTTTCGATCACTAAACCCTTCACATAGAATCAAAATTCACATCAAAGATCAAAGAATGGCAAAACTCAGTATAAATTTTGATGGGTATGAAGTTCGTCTTGAATATCCGAAAGATTATCTTTTGTTTGCGATGAAATTTCCCTCATTTCGCCCTGAATTGAAAATAAAATCGTTACAAGAACGTATTAAAAGTAATTGTGTGCGTGTGTGTGTGCTTCTTGTTTCGTTTATTTTAAACTTATTGTAAGTTTTGGTCAGTCTATATTCATTTTAGCTGCGAATGGGGTCAAAGCTACTTTAATATGGGTCAATGCAACCAAATAGTGTAGATTAGAGCAAACACACACACAGCACACACCAATTAATTTCAATGCTCTCTGAAGGCGACCTTCAGAAAACCAAAAAACAAAATTCAATACTCTCTGGCTACCTGATTAACATAGGCAGCAGAGGCCTTAGAGAAGAAGGAGGGGATCGATTGGCATATTGAAGGGGAGAATTGTATTGAATAGTATTTACACTTACTCTAAGTAACTACAAATCATTGCTACGCCCATGTAGAATGAGGGGGAGGAGGGGAATAAGGTAGATGCTCCACAAATAGGCCTAATGAGAAATCAGGTAGAAAAACTGCTTCACTCGAAAGACCGATCATTGCGAGGGAGAAGGGAGAGAAAAGTATTAGAGCTCCACTTGTTGCAGCAGGGTATGCCCCAGTCGTTGTGATAACGGCAACAACAAAAAAAACTACCAACTATATAGTCTGATTAACTTTATCATCAATACCAAAAAAAACGATATCGATCTTGATGAAAATGCAAATAAGTCATCTTTTAATTCTTGTAAAACTTTCAATTCCAACAGAGACAACGCAGATATTTCTTCTTAAGCAGTTGTAGTTTATGTTGTTGTTATTATTGTTAATGATCAAGCGAAATGAACGATCGAAAAGAAACCGGGCTAAAATATACAACGCAGCGCAAAGCAAAGCAACGCATCATTTTTTTTACGTTTGAATTTCGTATGAATCATTTTCGTTGTCTGAAAAAAAAGTCATTTTTGGGCTGCTGCTGCCTGCCGCCTGCCGATTGCCGCCTCCCTCTGCCCCTGCCTGCCGCTTGGCAATGGCCAAAAACCAGTTTTTGGACCACAACACACAACCAAGGCTTATCAGAGCTCACACACAGACACACACACACAGCGAGAGAAAGGCCATGCATATGTATTTTTTGTAAATACTTGTACATACATACATATATATATATATATAAATTGTACATTATAATGATCGATTAGCTTTGCCGTTGAGTTTGAGATAGATAAGCCATAGAAGTGGCGTTGAATGTTGATTGACAGGCATGCCCCAGCGTTGTCTGTTGCATATACTAGATATACATATATGTATGTACATATATACATGCATACCTCTCAATATATATACATATGTATATACATACAAACACACATAGATGTTTGATGACGCACCCAAGGCCCAAAAACCGGGCCCAGCGTCCATTTGTGCGTCGCCCTCGCCGTCGATCTGTCTCCAGTTTAATTTTTTTAATCGTCTAAACTATGACAAAGGAGGAGTAGGGGATTCCAATAGTTTAGTTTATGCTTAGCCATTGAACAACGTGACAATATTTGACCATTTTAGTGACTTGGGATAAATTCTCCGTGACGTTTTCTTTGACGTCAGAAAACCACTAAGGGCCCCTGCCCTCCAGATTTAAAAGACAGACCTTATAAATCTAGTTAGTCTTCTGTTTCATGCAAAAACTCTTAGGTGAAGTTCCTTTGGGGATTATCTAAAAAAAAAACACGAAAATGTTCCTTAAAAGATTCCTTATGTCATAAAAAGGATGATCCAACTCAAAAAATCTCAAAATTCTCTCTCTCTGTCAACTAAAAAACTTGTAAACCATTTCAATGATCTTTCATCTCCTTGGATCTTTCTAATTCAAACTTCAATGACAGCCCTCGTAAGCATAAGTAAGCTCCATTTTCAATGAGTGTGAGTGTGCCAGTTCCCAAGCTAATCAGCGCATTTTAGTAACTACATATATACAATAGAGCAATAGCAGACAGAGCAATAGCAGCACCCCTTACCTATCTCTAGCCACCAAACTATTTACCTATCTACCTACCTACCTACCTTCCTTTCTTAACTCAACAGTCTTACCTCTTTTTTTTTTTTTTGTTTTTGCCTAAAACTGATTTGACAAGTGTGTAGTTAGTTAGTTCAGTTTAGTTCTCAGTTGGTCTCAGTCTCTTCTTGGCATGACTGTGACTTGTTGTTGTTGTGTTGTTGCTTACTTAGAAATACATTTCGTGGAAAAGCAACAACATAACTTAAAAACAAAAACAAAACAGAAAACAAAACATAACATAACAAAAAGTCTTTTAAACTTGGCTAACATGTGAAAGGTTTTTAGCTTGCTTTTGTTTTTGTTTTTGTTTTTTTCTCTGATAACATAAAGTTCTTTTAAAATGTATAGAGAAGAGTGAAGAGGAACTCATATATCTACATAATCTTGGACTCTGCAAGGAGGTTGACAATTTTAATATATTTGCCGATCATCTAGATTCAATCTCCAGTTTTTAGTGGTCTTAAGCATTTAAGCCAAATGTAATGAAATTTCAAAGTCATTCAGAGACTTCTTTTATCGATCCCTGATCGTAGCTCTAAAAGGGGAAATATTTCGACCAACAAAGATCACACGAGTCAAAGTGAAGTGGACAGAGAAATTTGTGGGTTGTGACTTTCGCTTGTATTTTTCCAACATTCTATCAAAAGTGAGCATAAGGAGTGAAGAAAAAGGATCTTCACATATTTCAAACCCTTAAATAGCTCTTTACTCTTGTCGATCATCTGACTTTGCTAGTTGTTTGATTTTTATCAGATTTACCTCTTACCTATTATCGATTAAATGGACACGATTCGTCAAGTATAAATATCAAAGTGCATGTTTTTTTTGGCTACCTCTAATATTTGGAAGGTCCTGTGCCCAAGACTGGTCTAAGAATGCTTTTATTCTAAGGAACTGCCATAAATATAAGAATTTATTTGGTCAATGGTTAGGGAGACGTCAAGTTCGATGACTTTACTGAGGGGGGGGTCGACTTATTTGGGAAAGCATAATGAATTGCTCCAGTCAAGTTCGAGGTGTAGGGTGATAAATGTATGGGACTTTGTGGAGACAGCAGTTACCATGGGCATTGATTACATACAATTGATAATGTTTGAACTAACCGACACGACGACTCTTCAAATATTATCTACGTAAGCCAATTTAAGTCCACACACAGCAACTTGCAAAAACAAATACAGAAAAAGAATTCTGCATGTTCAGCAAACAATAGCAAAATAAAGAAAACAAAATTTGTTTTCTTGAATTCTGCTAAATAATATTTTGTTTCCCTTCTACCCCCTTCCCACCATCGAGGGTGTCGCCCCCTTGATTGTGTATATAATTGAATGTTGTTTGCTTATGACTTATGTGAAATTTTCTTTGCATATCACTTGAGTTTCAAATTTCAGAGAAGGCGGCGCTTAACAAAATCGCCAAATCACAGCAGCTTTATGATTTATTTATTTATACAAATATGTGCATACAACACACACATACACACATATGTATATGTACATATATAGAGAGAGACTCCGATCGATCGAACAAACAAAAGAAAAACCAAAAAAATTGTACGAAAGGTATTGGAAATTGGCCTCGTAAGTCTTGTGGGCTAAATTTTTGGCATTAACTAATTAACGTCTATGTGCAAAATTGAAGGTACACTAAAAGCAAAACTTACTAAGTTTGAAAAAAAAAACAATATTTGATTTCATATTTTACAGAATTAATTGGCATTGGCAAAATTTTTATTATTATTATTGTCTCTGTTCAAGTCAGTGTCTTGTTCTGACTCTTTTACTTTTTTGTTTTCTCTCAGTGTATGTGCGTTAGCGTGTATTTATTGAAAATTTTTATTTGAAAAAGATAAGATAATATATGTATGTATGTATAAATTAAGTATCATACTTACGATCTTAACTTATGACATAAACTTTGCTTCTGACTTTGGCTATCATTTTGTAGCCTCAAAGGAATTTACCTAGTGCCATGGGGTATCATAGAGCATTTAGTATACATATACCTATGTATATATATATATATCTATATACATTGATTCGAATGCGGTTCATGCGAAGCCATAAAAACTTTTATCGCATTTTATTCTAAAGAATTTCGTGTGTTTTTTAAAGCTATTTAATAGATTGCCGAGAGAATGCAGCATAGCAGATCAAGTAGTTTAAGCAGCCCAAAAGAAATTTCATAATACTCTTTATTGTAAATTTGCATAATCTAATTCATCTCCATAGATGAGATAATCAAATTTTTCTTTTATGCAAAAGCATCATTGATAAATGTAAACCATTATATAAATTAATAGGTTTTATTCAAAATTATTTAAGCAATGGTTTTTTTACTTCTGATGAGTTGATATGGAAACCGTCTAATTTTAACAATTATTTTTAATGATTTGAAGAAGAAACAATATATTCTTTTATTTAAATTTTTTTTTAGTTGCTTTCGATTTTCATAATATTGTTTGAATTTGCCACACTTTTATTTATTTTTTTAAATTATTTGTTTTTATTTTGTTTAGTTTTATTTGTTTTTTTTTCTTCGAATTATGTGCTTTTATTTTATTTATTTTTTGTTTAATTTTTTTTTTTTTTAATAATTTGGTTTTATTTTATTATTATTTTTTTTTCAATTATGTATTTTTATTTTATTTATTTTTATTTTTTGATTAATTTTTCTAAATATTTATTTTTTTTTTAAATAATTTTTTTTTTTTGAAATTTTTTCTTTTTGCTTTATATATTTTTATTTTTTTACTATTTCATGTTATGTTATTTGAAATTTTTCTAGTTGATTTTATATTTTTACTTTTTGTGAATTATTTTATATTTATTTTTGTGGCTGACGCAGTTAAAAAACAAAAATCAAAAATCGCTGGCAATTATTCTTTTGCCCTGATGACAACAAATGTTGTACGTGGAGTATTTTCTACTATTCACAATGTGAATGACCTCTGCTCACACTGTGTGGTGTGACTGTGGTTAATAGCTTAACATATCGTATATCTCTGCAAGAACAAAAAACAAAAAAAAAGAGAAGAAAAACTCAAAAAAAAAATTGTACACCATGCAAATATATTTAAAATATTATATGCGATTTAATGCTATTTACCTTATTTAAATATTGAAATTGAAAAAGCTTCTGCAACCTCTGAGATGGAGTTAGAATGGGAATCCATTTTACTTGAAAATTCAGAAATGAATTACGTAAAAAATAATTAATTGGAAATTATTAAACGAAAATTTGGTCAACCTCTTTTCGTGTTATTCTAAAATTGTGTTTAAGAATATGTGCCACATAAAAAATTGATTTCCCTCAGACATTAAAGTTGTTGAAGAACTGAGGACCGGCGGGGCCCACGCACTCAGACAAACAGACAGACAGACGAAATGAAACGGAACGGAACGGCGAGTCGCGGGTAATAAAATAAATTTTAAAAATCAATTATGGCGCTACGAAATAAGAAATAATGTTGAGGCCAAAGCATAAAACAAAACAAAAAGAAGGCCTTACTTAAAGAAAAACACAATCAAAACTGAGGAACAACAACAACCACAACCAACCAACTCTTAATGTGAAAGTGACAAATGCGCCATGGACAGACAGACAGACAGACCGAAAGGCAGACAGACAGACTGAGAGTCAGTTAAATGCTTACAACAATCCTAGCTAGCTAGCTTCACCTGCTACGTGACGAACACCAATGTGGCAGCATCATCATGATCGTCATCTCGTGATTATGAACATGATCTTGAACAGAGAGAAAGAGAGACTTGCCACCGTCGCCGCCAACAACAGCAACGACGATGACGACCTTTGTGTTAGTCACACAATGTTCATGATCATGATGGGATCGCCTCGCCACAGCGTTGATCATAAATATTAATACCGACTAAAGAGAAAATCCCCCCCATATGTGACTTTGCAGTTTGGTTATGCTCCCCGCCACCCCGGCCCACCGACTGTATTTCGATCGAGGGCAATGACATCAAAAAAGCAGAAAAACCTACCTAACCCTACGATTAGTGTCATTTGTTTTCTCTTAACATATAATCCTTGTTGCCACACAGCAACAACAATGCAAATTAGCAACCTAGAAATGCATGGAACGTATATCGAAACCTTGATGTCAATTGTTATCACTTTCGATTAATGGAAAAATATGATAAACAATTGATAACTTTCGTTTAGGGAGGTATAACAAATAAACATTATTCTTAGCTATTTCTTCTTAAAGTTGTGGAGAAATTTAGAACATACATCGATAAGGTTATCGTTTTCGATTAATAAAATGTGAATCCTTTGGTGTAAAGGGTATAGCTAATGTGAAGATATATGTAGCTACTAAAAAGATATTTCTCTATTAATAGAGATCAAATTTAATAATGTTATTGCCTTCTATTTTATATTCCCATTAAACCTTTAGTGTAGACGCAAAATCTGTATATATTTCTAAACTATATTGATGACTTAACCTCATGGGAGATCAAATTTCGATAATGTTATCGATAGCGATAACGAAAACTTTAATAATATTTGATGGTGATGTTAGTATTGATATTAATATAATGCTTAACGAGATAAATAAACAATCAGTGTAACAGAAATTAAAGATTAAGGACAACAGATTATAAGTTTTTAAAGATTTGTTGTCAAAAAAGGAAAAAATGTTGTAGGAGATGTTGAAAGTTCTTGTTTTTTGCTCTTTATCACTTTGGTTAGCATCTCTCTCTCCCACTCCACACACACGCACACACGCACACACACACACATTTAATTAGTGGTATTCTGTTTAAACATCTTGATAAACTTATGGTACATATTCTACGCTTGTACAAAAAATAACAGAAAACAAAAAGAAATAACACGAAAAAATAATTAAAACAATTTTCTTGTATAACAAACAACAACATTTCCGCATAAGGCACACACACACACACATACAGGCAAAAATCTCTGGGAATTGTTACAACTTCCAAGTTGTTTCCTACACATTGTGTGTGTGTGTGTGTGTATGTTTGTATATATATATATTTATTGTAACTAACCTGTTGTTGTTGGTGGTATTTTTTTTTTTGTTATTGCTGCTGTTGCTGCTGCTGTGCGAATGGCCACAATTTTTCGCTTTGGAATTTGTAAAATTTAATTTTCAATTTTCAATTCAAACAACACAACAAACAGCAACAGCAGCAACAACAACAACAACAATCATCATCATTTTGTGCTTGAAAAGAAATATATATTTCGTTATTAATTATGGTAAATGGTAAATATTACGCTCCGTTGAACAGATGCGTGCAGTTCGTGCCCATGAATGAATGTTTTTGCTACTTAAATCAGAAAAAAAGGGGAAAGAAATTACACACATACACACACAAACCAAACAGAAAAATATGTATATGTATATAGCCAGAAAGTATACGGAAAAAATATTCTGGTAAAATAACAAACATGAGAATTTGAAATATGCTCGATAAAGGGCGCTTGGCTGCTGGTTGCTCTTGCCGTTGCCGTTGCTTGCTGCTGACGTAAATGCAGCAAGTAATTATTAAAATATCCCTCCAGCTTGCCACCTTTTCCCTCCTCTCAATGGCAAGACATTGTGTCCACATGAAGTCATACCCTGTAAACAAATAAAGCCAACTGAAATTCGTAAAGTCATCACTGTAAGCAAGCTCCATTTGTTACATCTGAATTCAAAACATTAGACTAGTCTAAAGTTGTCACAGATAAACTGCACATGAAATCTTTTCCTTTTCCTTTCCTTGTTGATTGATATCGAGAGATTTCTGCCTTCTTATGTTTTAGCAATTAGCTCTCAATACTTCTCTATACTTCACGTATTAATATTTTCCAAGGTATTTTGACAATATAAACATTTGTTTTTAATTGCACCGAATGAGGTAAGTGGTTTCCACATTGTATTAAGGGCCAAGATTGGAAAGAGTTAAGAGAAAAAGGTAACACATTAATTAACCGTTTCACCTGTTGACCAAATGCTTGGAAAAAATACATATGTGTACACATATTTTTAATAAAAACAAATAAAAATAGCTAAAATAATATTTAAAAAATTGAAAATCAAAGGATTAACAAATTTATATTAACCGTTAATTCATAAACTCGTATTTTTGCCAATCATTTTTGGTGAATAGTCCACACTGCGTATGCGTAATTCTATGAGTTTCTTTGCTCAATCAAATTGCATTAGTCAACTGTGTAAGATTTGTTGGTATGCAATATTATTAAGCCCTAAAGTATATACAACTATGTTAATGCAATTTAAAATCGCAAAAGCTATATCTTTAGAATCTAGACTATAAATAGTTATGTGAAATGACAAAGAGAAAAAAGGAAAGAAAATCTTGTATCTTGTTGAGTTTTCAGATACGATTTATATTGTAAGGGGTTTCTTTTGATCATGAACCCTAGCTTAGAAGAGACTGATAATCGCAAGTGCAGTTGCTTACACACACACACACACACACACACACACACACATACACAATTTTCGTGGGTGTGACTTAGGCCTGACCCTGCTATATGGCCTCTGCGTTGGTTTGGTACGTGTCATGGCATAAAATGTTAAGTTTTTCACATTTCTTTGTGTTGTTCTCGTTTCGTTGTTGATGTTGCATGCGTTTTGCAGATTTATCAACATTTGCTGATTGTGCCGATATACATACATACAAATATAGTAAACACAGCTCTCAACCGATCTCAACAGAGAACGTTTGCGTTATCTCTTGCTATTCTAGGTTTTTTTTTTCCTTATCAATCCAAGTTTATTGCGCTTAGCCTTATACCTAGATAAGAAATATGACTCTGTGTTATATTATATTACACAAGTTTTTTCTATACTACATTGTACGTTTAAATAATAATAATAAAAAAACAAAAAAATACGAACAAAAAAAGTAATTGTCTAGTGGTGAATCATTACTTATGAGGTTATATTTAAAATTGCATGTGTATACAATGCCTAGTTCTTACTGTTGCACTTGTTTTGAGTAAAAGTAGTAGAAAAGTTCAAAGTTATATCGATAAGTCATTGCATAGACTCGTACCATGTGTCAGCTATGTATATATACATATATATATATGGGCTATGGTAAATTCATGGCCAGATAATGGAAATTTCAGTGCCCTGAGACTGTCGAAAGAGCCATATCAAGGCTAAACCAGAAGGCAAAGCAACAGGAAAGAAGGAAGGAAAATTAAACAAATTATTATCGACTTCATGAAATACCTCTTATTTGACTAGGCTTATATAACAATTCCGATCAAGAAACTGTAACGAAATTATGCTTCAAGTTGTAACATTCTATGTTCTCACTCTCTCTGTGTCTGCCACCCTTCGCCTTGTGTGTGTGCCTACGACGGCTGTGGCGGCGGGGTGTAATAATATATTTAAACATTGTTTGAAATGTGCTAAAATGCCAGAAGATCATGTCCAAGTAGCAGAGTAGACCTCAGCTAAATTGACGTCAGTCGGTAGGAAAATGGCACCGCCAAACAGAAACAGAAACACACACACACACAAACACATACGCATGCAAAATAAAAGAAAATAAATTTTCCAAGTGTTTAACAATTAACACTTCATTTTAGTTACGCTAAAGCTGTGTATGAACATTATAGGAAGACCCCGCCCCAAAATTTCCCATACTGACCTCCCCCTCCGCCAGTCATCAACATCATCATCATCATCATCGTTTCCTCATTTCCCATACCAAAATATACGCGAAACTGTGTTTTTTTTTTATTGTTGCCAAACAGGGAAAAATATTTTATATACAAGTGAATTGTGTGTGAGGGACTAAAAAAGTTTGTATAATTGAAATTTGTGTTCTTTGTTCTTGTTCAAACAAAACGATCTTATAGAAAGGTTAAGAACAAAAAGGTTGTTGTGTCATGTGTTGTTGTCATTCCAAACAACAATTCTTTAAGATCAAATACAAATATTTTTCGTATCCTTAAGTAACTAAAATAGACTTCAATGAGCTTATAGTCTGATCACGCATGACTTCCTTGTGGTAAAAAAATGATGAAAGAAAATGATAAAGATGATAAGTTGGATTTGTTAAGTTCTTTTCTTCATTTTCTTTCCTTCTTCGTCCTTTCTTTTAACCTTTTTCGATTCTTAGGAAAGAGTCATATTGTTAATCATACATGGCTATAGCCTTACTTTTTGTTAACATAAATCAGATTTTAATCATATGGAAAAGTAATTTTTGTGACAAATAAGCACTTTTTAATCAAAGTAGATTCATTGAAAGTTATTCTTGATAAGATAATCCCCCAAATGCTGGAAGGGTATATTGGAAAATGAGCAAAAGGTGTTTCCTTTCTTGCAACTTGTTGACCTAATTTGGTGCTAAGAATTGTAAATTTCTGACAAATTTGATAAAATATGGAAAATTATTATTATTAATATTATTTTCCAATTCCAATTTCCAATATTCTCAATTCATTCGATTAAACTTGTTTGGTCTAACTAATATACTCTGCAAGCATGTCGGCCAGATTGCAGGGTAAACACAGGGAAAACTGCGAAATCGAAACTAAATTTGAATGTATGGTAAGAGGAGCGTCTATATTATTGCTGCATGCATGTGTTTTGACTCAAATTTGGCGCAAAATTTTTAATTTTTATGTACACAAACAACAACAACAATAATACAATAAATAGCATTAACAACAACAATAACAAGAAATAACACTAATATCAAAAATGCCGCAGCGGTGAAAAGTTTTTTGCTGACTGTTTATGATGAGGTAAAGAAGGGGAGGGGAGAGAGAGAGATGGCCCAAACAGCGTGCGCCTCGCTGACCAAATGTGTGTGTCGGGACAAAGCAGACATAAAAATTCTCTCTCAGTTTCTACTCTCTACGCCCCATCTAATTTTTTCCAATGGTTTTCTTCCCCCCCCCCCCCCCCCCCCCCCAAATCTTCTGCTTTCCCTCTTTGATTTTTCCTCTTCTCTTGTCTTAGCTATAACATTCTTCTTTTTTTTGTTTTTATCACACATTAGCTACAAAAAAATGGTGTGTTTGTATCTGTATCTGAGATCGTGAATGAAACACTGACTGCCAAGCGAGACAAAATCTTTACAATTTCCTAACCCTCCCCCCCCCCCCCCAAAAAAAAAATAAGAGGTGTGATGTATGATGTATGAGGAGAGAGATTGGGGAATGAGTTGGAGGTGAAGTAAGCAATTGGGCGTCTCTCAGAAAATGCTCAAAAAATCGTCTGTGTGTGTGTGTGTGTGTTATAGGTATATTTTTAGTGAAAAATCATAATGCATACCATAACCATTACTTCCACATTTGTCGGTCTATATAGTGTTTGGGTAATTAAATGTTTATAATTGATTTCATTTAATCTGCTAATACACACACACACACAGACATTTGGAGGAGTTGAATGAGTTAGTCATTTATTAAAATCTGCATATGTATGTTATAAGTATTTCTAATTCGGGTGGGTGCACACCACCACAAGCAACACCACAACACACAAATGAGAATTCAATATAAAACTAAACCATTTTGGGCAAATATATAAATATATTTTTTTTTGTCGTCAGTCGCCTCTGATGTCATGGCATCTAAACTTAAATGACAAAATTATTCCACATTTTCATACCAAAAAAAAAATAGCAACAAAAACGAATACAACTCTAAAAAATTACAAAAATTAAATTACAAATATTGTGTTCTTTGTGTTTGGTTTATACATATATTACCCAAGAGCTAAGGCTGAAAAATGCCTTTTTTTTTTTAAGTTTCATCAATAATATTTGTCAAGCATGACATGATCTATATTAAATTCTCGATAAAGGCAACTTAGTTATGAGGAAAAACTTAATATAATTATTTTTTTTGGCCAAGTCCCTGAAATAAATCCATCGTTTTACTGTTTTTAAATTCATTTGAAGCTGTCAATGTAACTATATTTTTCAATTGTTGATGGACTTTTCAAAACGTAAGCTTTGCAAAACATTTTTCGCTTTTATTTGTAATTCTCAACTGGTTTAAGCGTTGTAATTCTCTGCTTTTTAAGACGATTAATCTTGTGCCGGTTTAAATGCAACTTTTGCTTGTTACCTACTTTTTATTTGTCCTTAAAGGTCGTTATGAAGGATTTTAAGGGACAGTTAAGTTAAATTTAAAAGTATATAGAATTAAAATTTTTGGATATATATAAAACATATGCACTAATATGCACCATATGTGCTTAGATGTAGTTTCATTTGCTATATGTAGATCAAACAGATTTAGTTATAATCCTTGACAAAACAAACTAAACACATTAAAAGAGAGAGAGAGAGAGAGAGAGAGAGAGAGAGAGAGAGAGAGAGAGGAGAAGAGCTTAACTGAAAAGTCACAAAAATCTCTTGTCTTGTGTGTTGTGTGGGCTGACAAAAAGGTGTTCAAATCTACTTAATATATTTCAGCACAATATATACATACATATAGACATTTCTCTATATATATATGTATAATGATTAGATACATGTGTATGTATGGGTATTTGTATGTGTGTTTGCATGCTTTCGCGCGTAGGAAATGTCAACTTAATTTGCCCAAATAAAGACACAGTCAATTAAGACAAAAATACTGCGATAAATTCGAGTTTTCATTTTTTCAGTATACAAAACGAAAAAAACAAAAAAAAACCAAATCCAAAATCTATTTTGGTTTATAATGTCAACGGGGCATGTCTTACCAATTTTGGTCTGTCCAAATGGGACAACTAACCTACTGACTATTTTGCATATTTAAGCTTAAATCCCCCCGCACCCCCCCATCACACTAAACATAAATAACAAAGAAATACAAATATACAAATGTATATATTGATCATAATTTGTTAGTTGAGTTTATCAATCAATTGAAACGATTTTAAGTGCTCTCTTTTTTGTTGTATAGTCTCTTTGTGTTGATTTTTCATATTATTTTATTCTGATTTATTTAATTGCTATTGTTTTTCTTATACTGCCGAGAGTGGTTCAATAAGTTGTTGTGTATAGCTTTTTTTTTCTTTCCGCCCCTTTGACTTCTGTCAACAAGAAAATTTTTGAACAAACGCGAGTAAATTGTGTATATAATTTGTGCTTTGTAGTTTAATAAACAAATTGAAATGTATACATTGGAAAATAGTAAAAAAAAAAAAAACCAAAATGTGTGCAACATTCGAGGTGAAATCTAGCTACGGACGAGTGGACAACAAACGGTACAAAATAAACAGAAAAACAAAAAAATAGAGGCAACACGGCAACGGTAAAGGCAAAAAGGCAATCAACCACAAAATGCTTTGATTGGGTGAAGGGCAAGCAACAAGTAAGCAAACAGCGGACTGACCAAAAATAATTGCAAATGAAATTGAATAAAAAAAAAAAAAAAAAAAAACCAAAAAAAAAAGTAAAAGTGCTAAAGAAACAAGAAAAAAAACCCAAGAAGAAATCAACTTAACATTCAAAAGTTGTATGTACATTGCAAGTTTCACAGTTGCATTAATGTACAAATTAAATTCCAATTAGTTACAACAACAACAACAACAGAAGCACTAAAAGCAACTCTTTTATGTGTATGAATGACGTCGGCGTCGGCGTCGACGGCGACGCCAACGCCGCCGCAGGGCTTGACTTGAATTTGAGTTGAGCAATTGGTGCACGACAAGTGCGCCCCCTCCCCCAAACGGCTCCCCCCAAAAACCAAACCAGACTCTAGACCCCACCGTCCCTCACTTCCCTCCTTAAAAGTCGAACCGATCGGCCAAGTTGAACCCAAGTCAAAGTCAAACGGGAAGTTATAGTCAGAGTAGTAGAAGTGGCAGCACATACACACACAATCAGTCAGTCATTCAGTCAGTCAGTCGTTCAGTCAGTCGAATGCGAAATTCTGCACAAAATTTAGGTCATTTGCAAAGGTTGATCGAGTGGCAAAGTGAGTGGCAGGGGGCACAGGAAGAAGGCGGAAAGGTAGCGCTCAATTGCCAATTGGTCAAAGCAGAAGAAGAAAATTATTAAAAAAAAAAAAACACACGAGTGTAACCGACTTTGTTATATGCCATGTAAAACTCAATCGAAACATGCGAATTGTATAGAAAATGAATCTAATAAACACCGAAAATTAGGGTTAAATAGGAAAAGAAAGGAAATTGCAAGTTTCCCAAAATTTTTCGCTATTTCAATTGATTTCCTATAATTGTTTACTTTAGTGGGTACATAGTTGAAAGGACGTTCATTATACTGAGGTTTCACTGTAAGTTGTTTTGTTAAAAACAATTAACCCACTTTTACACAAAATTATATTAGTATTATAATTTAAAACAAAACATGATTTTGCAATTAGCACAATAAATATTTAATTTACCATAAATTTTAATAAATTAGAAAATTTTAAAATATTAGATATGTGCATACTCTACTTTTTAGAAAGTTATCACAGCTAATAAAAGACTATCAAAGTAGAATAGAACACAGCAAATAAGCAAATTAATAAGAACTACTTTTTATTTTCATTTATTTATAAATTCATGTTAGTTTACTAAAATTATTTCAGAGAGTTTTTAGATACAGCTATGGTCAAAAATAAAGGCACACAAGCACAAGGCAAATTTTTGAAAGCTATTTCATGCACTCTCATTGTTTGCAAAGCCTTTTTTGTTTTCACTATATGATTTTTTTTTAATTCCTAATGAAAATCAAGTTAGGATTACGGGTATATACGGGTATATACGCGTCAATTGGTTTTGCGAATTTGCCATAAAACTATATTCAACCGAGCAGACAATTGCTTTACTTCCCCTTGTCCCCGTGTGTGTGTGTGAGTCATTCAAACGTAGCGATCGACCCAAGCCAAATCCAAGAGCCATGAAAATAGCAGCTCCCGCCGCTACTGCAACCGCTCCCGTTGCTACCAATTTTCCCAGCATTTCCCTCGGCCGCTGGCTCCACCAAAAAGTCCCATTGAGTTACTGCCCCTACCTAAAGCTACCTACCCACCGATCAACAATATATATATATATATATATATAAATATATATGCAATGATGATGATGATGATGACGACAACGACGACGTCGATGACAATGAACGCGCCATAAATTTGAAATTTCTTACTTACTTTCTTTTGAACGGGGTTTCTTTTATGGCCAGTTGCTTTCGTTTTGTTCGTTTTTTGTTGTTGTTTTTTTGTGGCTAGTTTTAGTGTTAAAATTTTTGAGTGGACTGAACTGCAGAGAGAGAGATAAGCATACATATGTCTTACTGATATGGTCAATATGTATAGAGAGGTAAAGTGAGAGAGGGTGATGGGGGGAGTGAGAGAGAAATATGGCAGTTTACTAATTTCTTTTTCAGTTTGGTTTTCGGTTTCTTTATGTGGGCATCATATCGGCAGCAATACTTGAGAATTTTTATATGACATCCGGTGACGCACACACAAAACACATTGCTATATTATAGTACTACTACTATGCATAATGTATATATATATATATGTGTATATATATTGTATATAAGTACAATTATAGGCCATATCAATTGTTGTTGGTTTTCTTTTAGATTTCGAGTTGTTTTTTTTTCCATTTCTTTTCATTTTTTCATGCAACGCGATTATCAACAGACCAAAAAATAATAAAAACAATATACAAAAATACATGTTTGCCTTTTGTTGTTGTTGTTGTTGTTTTTAATTGCCATTGTCAAGGTTACTGTCGTCTTTACTGGGCTAAACGAAAGTGAGAGTGAATGAGAGAGTGAGAGCAAAAATTTACACTTGCAAAGAAAAAGAGATAAAAAAGAAGAGATAGATACCAAAATGACTCTTAAACCTAAACAAATTATTTGCAATTAATAACGTTAATTAATCTTAAATTAAAAAAAGATTACAGATTCTACTTTGTATTAGGGAAAAGTGATTTTTTTAAAAAAGCTCTCAAACCTTATAGCAATTCTTGGAAAAATGTGAAAAGTCTGCAGCTGCTAGCTTTGCCATTCCTTTTTTTTTTGCTTTATGAAGTTGAAATTCCCAACTAGTTTTGGCATTGAAAATATGATATTAACTAACAACTCTGGATTCTTTGGCAAAGATAAAACTTGGTGGCTCTTCTTTTAAGTTATAACATATTTATTAGATTAATTGACTTCAAGTCGGCTTAAACCCAGTTTAGACACATTGGAAAACTTTAAAAGATGGTTGGTGGATAGAAATTTTCGGAAAAAGGTTTGGAAATTTAAAATCTTTTGAAATTTTGTCATATTAGTAAAGGATGTTATGAATAACATTTAATGAAAATGACTATGTTATAAACTTATTACACCATTTAAAGCCTTACTTACTCTTTTTCCTTTTTATTTTCAGGTAAGTTGACGAATTAAAAAAAGAATGAACAATTACAGACCATATAAGAAGAGGTAATCTTGATTTGAATGATAAGATATACGAATTTATGCTTGATACATTTTGTAAATTGAACAAAACTTTGGCTCCACTGTGCATTGTGCATTAATGTTGCCATACTATTTTGTTTTCTGCTGTTTGTCTGTGTGTATTGTTTGTTTGTTTGTTTGTTTGTTTATCTGCGTAATGCGACTAGCTGTCTTTTTGAATGCCAAGCGGACAGGTCAGATAGACAGACAATTAGATAGACATGCGGACAGACGACGAGCAACGAGATGATGGGCAAACACAGTGTGAGTTAGATAGATAGATAGATAGATAGTCTCTGACTAACAGAGTTGAAAACAAAAGAGACGCACTTGACGCAGAAACACAGTCTCTCGAGTCAAATTGAACCCTGAATGTTAGTTTTAGCCCTAGCCCCTGATTTTGAAGTTCGGCTTTATGACTATTGGCTTCGCTTATTACAGTCGTGAGCAATCCCCTTGTTTATGTAAGTGTGTAGCATATGAACCATATGGAATACTGCTGAGTCTCTGAACCGTCTGCTGATAAGCTGGGTAAATGGTTTACTTATAGTTATTATTATTAATGAGTAATCCGCTGCGGTTCATCTGAACAGCGGCGTTTGCACACATTGAAAATAACTCGATTTAAGGAGCGCTCGCTCTTTGCTGGCTAAGTAAATATTTTTCTCAGATAAGTTTCCAACCACAGCCCCAAACAGCATCTGTATGAGAATGTAATGACGAATAATTTCGATAGCATAATGTCCGTGGTTGCTTTTGTGTCGCACAGTGGGTCAAAACGTGAAATGTTTTCAAATTATACGCTTTAATCTAAGAAAATTGCGCTAGTTGAACACTTGATTTGATATTCCTCAATACTGGTTGTTTTTGATCTTATTAGTGACTTGACAATCTTAATTTATCGATATTCCAAAATATCGATTATTTCAGTAAAATATATACAGTCAATTGGCAATTGGCCGATTATTTTAACAGAAATATGGAGTTAAGCTGCTGACCTTGATCTATTAGTAATAAATTCAGAGTAATTTTTTAATTAAAGCAAGATATATCGATGCTTTCAATGGTCGCTCGATAGGTAAACCGATAGACAGGTAAAACGAGCTCCAAAATACCGCAAATTCTTTTGTCTTACTTAAATCTTGTGTTATTTTCAAAACACTGTGTGGCAATTTCTTCTTAGCCCTGATTTGTTTCCTTTTCTATATGAGGTTATTCTCTGTATATCGGTATCTTTATCTGTATCTGTGAGATGCATTTGCACACAGTAAAAGTCCACATATATGGTTGTATATGTGTGCATTGGTATTACTACAAAAGAGGTTGGTCGGTCGGTCGTATTGTCGTTCAGTCGGTTGCTTGGCAAGTCCAATGAACTAGCAGATGATGTCTATGCAAACAATGTTACGTCTGAAAGTCTGAAAATTCCAGACATTATTATTGAGCGATGTTTGGTGCATACAAATGATATGAGAGGTTGGTTTGGTCGGTCGGTTGGTCGTTTGTTTTGTTCGTTTTCAAAAACGATGCCCAATGTCTCGAGACAGTGCTGAATTTGATTTGACACATGTGTGTGTCGACTATGTGCAACCCCCACACCCTTTACCTCTTTACCTCTTTCGCCGTCTTCTCCTTTTTCTTAGTCTTTCATTTCTCTTGTGTTTGGTTCGTGTACTGAGTAAATTTTACAAATTTCACCATTTGGCAACTTGAAAATTATTTTTAGATTTCAATTCCAATTTAATTGAATTAATTGTAGTTGCAAAGTATTTTTAACAAAATCAGAATATCATTGTGCATTTTATATATATTTCTTTATCAGGAATATATATTTATAAACAAAGAACCAAAAAAAAAGTGAATGAAGTAAATAAATCTTTTAATCTTTCATTTATACATATATCTATACATTTGAATGAAATCAAAGTACATATGAGGTAAATTGTTAAAGCATCTATTTGTATGGTTAAAGGTGATAGAACTCCTATCGATACGATTCCGACAAATATTTTTATACCCTTGCAAAAAGGGTATATTAATTTTGGTCAAAAGTGTGCAACGCATAGAAGGAAGCATCTTCGACCATATAAAGTATATATATTCTTGATCAGCACGACGAGACGAGTTCAAATCGCCATGTCCGTCCGTCCGTCCGTCCGTCCGTCCGTCCGTCCGTCCGTCCGTCCGTCCGTCCGTCCGTCTGGATCAACGCAAACTCCTCCTAGACCGTTGGAGCTACAGAGCTGAAATTTTGCATGTAGGCTTGTATATACTGCAGGCGTTGTATATCTCGGATTCAGCCGGATCGGACCACTATATCATATAGCTCCCATACAAATGCCAAAGTCACGAACAGTGACTTTTCTCAATAACTTCGTTATTTTTTTAGCTATTGTCGTGAAATTTAATATTGGTGAGTTAATTACATATATAAACGACTGTGCAAAATTCGATCAAGATCGGATGACTATATCATATAGCTCCCATAGGAACGATCTTTCGAAAACAGTGACTTTTGTCAATAACTTCGTTACTTTTGACGCGATTGCTTTCAAATTAAACATTTGTTAGTTTAATATATCTGTTAATGACTGTGCCGAATTTGATAAAGATCGGGTTACTGTATCATATAGCTCCCATAGGAACGATCGGTGGAAAACAGTGACTTTGATCAATATCTTCGTTATTTCCTATGCTAAGATTGTAGGCTTTCTTTCGCAAAGATTAGCCTTTTTGGATAAAACGTTTTTCTATTTTGACGGCTATAGGTGAGGAAAGAGTTACCAAAAAAGTTGCAAGGGTATACAAACTTTGACGCGGTCGAAGTTAACCCCGGCCCTCTGGTTTAGGATATGGCTAGGTCAAATATTGACAAAGAGATAGACAAACAGACCAAATTTAAATTATTATTACTCTCTCTTCGAAGGAGACTGTCCATTACACCATTTTATCAATTAACAATATGAATTTGAAAGTAATTTTTAACAAATTGACATGAAAAATGCTTTTTAAATTCCCTAAAATAAAGTTTTGTTTTCTTCCTTTTAAGTTTTGTTTCAAATCGTCGTTGAACTTTCGTCTGAATGACCGATCGACTGACAGTAAAAAGTGCAGCGGACAGCCCCCATGTATTTAATATTTTACGCAATTTAAAAGAAAGAAAATATAATGATAAAAAAAAGAAACAAATTAAGTTTTATGTAGTTGTTGTTGGTGTCGAGTTTACGTGTCTACATGCCGCATGTATATTTATGTACGTACGTTTTCCAGTTTGGCAATTACAAGCTCATTTTCATTTACATTTTACCACTTACCATTTCTTTTCTTTTATGTTTTTTTTTGTTGTGTGTGCGTGTGTGTGTGTGGAAAAGTGTTGCGAATGTCGTAGACAACGGCAACATGTTGCATTTTTGTGGCGGTCATTTAAAGTTCAATGTACAACAACAATTGCTGCATATGCAATTGAGTTTGGAGAAAAAGAGATATGTGTATAAAGGGCGACAGAGAGACAGAGACAGATAGAGATCAAGACTGAGAATTTGAGTTAATGTTGTTCCGTCGCTGCAATTTGCAATTGTTAATTAACATGCAACAGGCAACAGTTGTAAGTAGCTGCTGCTGCAACAATAGAAAACTGTTGCCAGACTTGGATCTCAGATTCCCACAAGGCGCCACTTATGGGATAGCCTAACTCACGCACCCACACTTTGCCTTTTGTCTCTTTCTCTCCCTCTCTCTCTCTTTCTCTGTGGGGGGGACACCTGTTTTTGTTACTGCGATTGCCTAATAGCAAAGTTGCATGCAAAACTAGGCAACAATTTGCCATTTTTGAATGGGATAATACGGAAATGATATTCATGACATAAGATAGTAAGAAATATAAAATCTCTGCTCCCAGTATCAATAAAATCATGAACCTGGATCTATATAAACACCAAAGTTCAAAATTTATAAAGTAAATTAAATAGGCTAGCAATTGTAGTCTTGTAATTTTCAACTGGTTTAATCCAAAGGGGAGAGTTATATGAAAACCCGCACCAAAATCTTTTTCCTAATCCTTTTTCAAATCAAAATTTCATGATGAATATGATCAGACATGTATCTGATGAGATATTTAATATACATGTATATACACGAATCGCCCAAAGTTTATAATGAGATGATGAGATGAGGTGAGGCTCGAGTGTTAACGATGCGGCAAAAGGCGAATGGCGAAATAATATCATAGCGGCTCGTCTCGAATTGAATTGGTTTGGATTGGATCGGTTCGTTTCCATTTGAGGCAGCTACTTATGCGTGTCATGTGGCAATTATGAATTAAAATGGCAGACTAATTGCAGACCGATGACGACGACGAAGAAGAAGACGACGACGAAAAAGAGGAAGATCATGATGATGACGACGATGATGAAGAAGCAGCAAAAACAGAAGCAACATCTTATATACGTAGCTGCAGCCACAGTCGCAGCCGGCCAATAGGTTACTCATGACAATGGCAAAACGCTCGTTCGGTCATGTGTGCAAATGTCAAAATGCCAAAGGCAAAGCCAAAGACAACGCCAACGCCGAAGCCGCTGCCGGGCGAAAGCAAGCGAGCGAAAAAGCGTAAAGTAATTTTATGCGCGACTCATCGTATGGAGTACCTATGCTTAGATACCCTTTATGTAGATTGACAGAGCATATTGTTTATTCATAAGTTTATCAAAAATACTTTCTTACTTCCTCAAAGCATGATATTTAGCCTGGTAAAAGTAAAATAAATCGATATCCAAGATAGATTTCTTTTCTAATATTACTGAGCCCATAAAAGCTACACCTAGATCTGTCAATTTTCGTCAAATATTAATGATAATGTTTATTTTAATTGGTCAATCTTAAAAATGGCAAAAGTTAGTTGCTTTTTTTATTACAAATTTTACATTACTATTCTTTCATTGTATTATTTTACTTCCGTGTTGTAAGCATTGCCAATTTTTCTTTCGTTTTTAATAAGTTCTAATTCTCAACTAGTTTTTCGAGTGAGCTAATATCGAAAGCTAACAAATTTTCGAGTAAACAGAAAATCAATTATTTCTCTTACGTTTCTTTTATTGAAAACCTCTCAAAAAAAGAAAAGAGAAAAGTATTTGAAATACTTTTGCCATATAAATACATATGGCTTACATGAAAACTATTACTTTAATGCATCTCATTGTTGCATATAGTCAATGTGTTCTGTACTAAAGACATTAGCAAACTTTTTAACCAGATTTTGTTCACAATGCCTTAAAAAAAACTAGTTGTAATTGTATTTTCTTTTTGAAAAATAGTTTTGTTATTCTGTAAGAATTCCAAATTATAATTATAGGGTATTTTAAAGTCGTTTACATTTTACGATGTGTTAAATATGCGTTTTTTATGGTTATAAATTTAGTATGTATGTATATACTTGTGCTGCTTTTTGTTTATCATTCAAATTAGTCGCTAAAACAACACACAGAGACACACACAACACAAGAAAAACAATAGGATTGGCTTAACTTTGTGCTAAAGTTTTGTATACCCTTTAACATATGTTATTTGAACAATTAGTTCAAAGAAGGAGTCTATTAGTAGTTTCTTTTTAAATATATTTAAAAGCAGATTGTTTCAGATTTGTTTTAAAGCTTAGAAATGTTTCTTAAAAAAACGTTTTTTACGAGTTTTAAAAATGATTCTTTTAGATAATCGTTACTCTGATTGTTTGATATAAAAAAAGAATATAACTGATTGGTAATCATATTAAATGTACTCTCTTTTTGTTAGCGTATCAAGAAACTAAAAGTCGCCAACCATAAACTTGTATATTTTCACCTTACTATGCATATTTTGTTTAACTTGTTGTTGCTTTTTGGGGTTTTGGTGTCTTTGGCTTTAGAAGTGGCGATAATTTGTATTATCCATATTGTTTTTTTTTTCTTTTCTTTCTTTAACATTGGTTTTGTGTTGAATTTCACTTTTACTTCTTGTTGCACATTGGGGTGACAAATTTGTTATAGGATTTTGTGCATTGTCTCAAGGAATGGCTAATGAAAGTTTTGAAATTATATGGAATTATAGGTTAACTTTAATTTGATCGAGGGGGCTTAGTTTAATCAAAACAATGAATAAATTAGACAGATTCTACGTTTAGATAAAATATATTTTTTGTGATAATTTTAGTTAAGTTTAATTAATCTTAAGCTTAAGACTAAGGTTAAATTTAGTTGTTTATTAAAAATACAATGAATTGTTGGTGATTAACAAACTTTTAAGTTGTAACACCGATATCTTTAACTCTCTAAGACTTAAGAGTGGCTCAAGGCACATATCGATATATTTTATATAATCATGAAAACTTTTTAAATCATTTGGGGAAACTAATTTGGGTTAAAAAGTTCTCAACTTATAATAAATTTCCAAATTTTTGAAAAAACTTAGTTTTTATTAGACTTAGAACCCTCTAAGTAAGCGATAACTTATCGATAAATGGGTAAATCATTGCTGGAAATAATCTAAGCTCCCAAACTTAATTTCTAAATTATTGCAAATAAATATTGATATTTATATATACCTTAAAATTTTATTGATTTTATTTTCAAGAATTTTTACAATTTTTATTATTTTTGTTCAATATGTATTTTTAACGTTAATGTATATTACATTTTTAATTTCCTTTGTTGCTTTGATATTATCAATTCAATTTTCGATGAAATTCACAATAATATATTTTTGATTTTTTTTCTGCCTTTCACTTGTGTATAAACTATTTGTAAATTTTTATTTATTTAATAATTATATATAATATATATATATATTTTTTTTTATTTTTATTTATTTTGCAAATGGACTATGAATAATCGTTGTTCGCAACGACGCCATAAAATGTACTTGGTGTATATCAGTTTTTATTTGTTCTCGTTTTCCCCTTATTGGGTTGGAAAATATAAATATGTATACTATGGTAGATAGTATATATATATATATCTGTATGTGTCAGTCAATCAGCTGGGCTTGATTGTTTGAAAACTTAAGGGGCTTGAAACACACTGGACTTGAGGGGTTGCGGCTCAACAAGTTTTTGCAATATGAACTAAATAAGCACAGCAAACAACACACCCAGGCAAATATGGGCAATGCCCATTCAATCCCATTCATGTGTATGGTTTAGCTGGCTGCCCCTCTCCCCTCGAATTGTCGTTTATCACTTTGTAATCGAAAACAATTTTCCACATTGGCGCTTTTCCTTACACACACACACACACACGCGCGCACAGTGAAATGTGGACGGAAATGGCATTGCAACTAGCCGCAGTTGACTTTGACATTCGCTTGAAAATGAAAACAACTTGCTTGGGGCATGCGGCATGTGGCATGATGCGTTTATCATGAAAACTGGGGGCGTTTACTATTTACGCAATGCCAATGGCTAACTGGCTAACGGTGAGCGATGGATATTGCAGTAAGTAGTATGAAAGATCAGTCGTTGGCAGTATATATACATATATTTTTTTTTATTCGCCATGCATGACCTAGCCGGAACCTTTAGTTGCCTGCAGAAATTGTCATCGATTGCTTTGACCACACCCGCACCAGAGTTCCACCCATTCAAATGCCACAATTTAATTGGGGGATATATGTATGTATGTGTATGTGGATGATTGGCATAACGAGAATGTGTGCAATATCTGCATATCTTGCAGCAAGTGAACCTACGCCTTGCATTGCCCCTTGGCTAAGTTACAATTATTGTCTTTGTCTTTATTGTCATTTGCCCTCGCCCTAAATGAACTTGTTGTTGTTGTTGTTGGGTTTACTTAATTCGATTTGTTTTGCACTTTTGTATCTTCTCGCTATCAAAAGCGAGATACATACATATGTATTATATAGAGTGTATGTGTTTAAATGAAAGATAAGATCCCGAATCGTTGTATGAAATGAACGAATAAAAAAATGAATTATGAAAAATTAATTTGCTCAGCCTTCTCTTATCCATTCATCAATTAATCATTAACCAAATAGGTTGACTTAATTTGATGTTTCTTCTATTAAGAAAAGTTTAAATATAAGACTTAATTGGTTTTGTAATCAAATTTAAAAATATATTAATATACAAATCAAGTTTTTTCTTCTGAAATAAAGCAATTCCTCTTGTCAGTTTGTGTCAAAACCAAGTTAATTGACAATAATTAATTTAAAGAATAAAAATGCTGGTCAACAATGACAAACGGAACTCAGTTTTTGGCATTATATACAATGATCCATGTTGATTCCATTATATATATATCCGTTTAGGCATGGCGAAAGTAATTACCAAGTTATTATATCCTCTGTTAGAGTATATCAAATCGAAGTGGGGCAAAATCTTGTCTATGTTTGTATACTCTTCAAGAATTCTAATCCTAATAATGTAATTGATTTTGTTGCGATATTACAATTATATAGATCATAATTATATAGATTTAAAAAAGCAATGAGAAAATAAACTGAAATAGAAGGAAAGAAAAAAGAAGATAGGGGTGAAAACAAATTATTGAAAAAAGAAAGCAAAATTATTCTCATATAAACTTCTTTGAGATATAGTTGTTTGAAATAGTTTTCAAGTGTTCTTAAATATAATACATATTAGTTTAAATGTAGTTAATTTTGGCCAACTAAAAGACGCTTTCATTTTAACTAAAATAAATATACTTTATAAGAAAGGGTGAAGAAATCAAAAAGAGAGAAATATACATATAAATTGGGGTCTGTGGGGCTGTCACTAGCTGACAGTCAGTGACAGCCCTGGACGACGTACTATGTCTTGTCTATGTGTGTGTGTCACTCTTAGCTGTCATTGGGTCTGACACTGATGACGAGGCGGCTATAGCGAGATGTCGGCAAACCGACTACTACTACTACTACTACTACCATTGGGCTGGTCTGGGCGAGCGTAGAAGTCGGCCCACAAAACTCGCACTCTCTCTCTCTCTGAAATCAATGGAAAGTGGATCAAAACCAAGTGGGGTTCAACCTTTTTGGGGTCGAGTCGATTGTGGGGCGTACCCTGACGTCACTAATGGAGGCACCCATCAGCCATCAGCTAACAGCGAACAGCGCCTGGCGTGGCAATTACAAATGGGAATTAAGTAGCCGCCAAGTTGAACAATGTATTTATCCGGAACCAATAAATAACACACAACACAAGCACACACACACACTCACACACACACACACAGGCACACAGAAAGTGCAATTAGAAAATATAAAGTAAATTTAATATTATCCACCATCATCAACGTTCCATTGTGTTTGTAATTATATTTGAAATGTAGCCAATTCATTGTTCTTACATTTCTTTCACCTTGAACGAATGGATATACGAAAAAGTTTTCGTCGAAAGTGTCTTTTAGTTTAGTGCGAATCGAACTGCGATGCAACACAGGGCAAAGTACTTGCAATATCGGCAAGAAGAGTTAATTACCCCTAATTGGTCATGCCCCCCCCCCCCAACCCTCCATTAATTTGGCCCCAAACGTGTGTATGGAGAGAGGCTCCAATTAGAACAGAGCTTAACAATTTTAATCAATTGTATGCGGCCTGCACTTGCCTCTTAATAGGTAAATCCAATTAAAAGTTCTTAAAAAACAAAACCATAGCTGATGCAACAAAGCGGCAACTATTAAAAAAAACCATCGACAGTAATGATGATGAAAATTTTCGGCTGCTGCAACATAGTGAGGGAAAGAGAGAGAGAGAGAGAGAGACAAAGTGAAAGAAAGATCGAGCTGAAGATTGTGTAAGGGAAGTGAATCAACCAAAATTACCGCTAATGTAAGTAGATTACAAAAGAACCGTTCATTGGTTCAACTATTTTGCTCATCATGTGCTCTTACTAGTGATCTCTCTTCCCACCTTCCCACTTTTCCCCTCACCATTGAACAATGATGATGATGTTAAAAATGAAGTTTACAAATTGAAAAAGAATTTGTTCAGGGGGGTCATAGGTAAAATACAGTGATAACTCCCTATGGCTAAACGATTACTTGCCTCCCCCCCTCTGTTCCCCTGTACCCAGATACAGTCTTTTTTATGATTATAAGGAAGAAAAAAACCAAACATGTTCCCCTAAAAATGTGGGTCATCTCAGCTAATTGATCAACAAAGTAAAGTCAAATGTCATTAATAAAAAAACAACAAAAATTAGATAAAGACAAAACTAGTTGAACAAATTTGGATGTATTTTATTTATAAAAAAAAAATACTTTACAAAAATTTGATACATTACTTTAATTGGCAAAAATTTAAACGATCATCAATATCAGTTTTTACTGTTCAATGTGAAAATATTTTCCGTCAGAGCTAGAAATAGGATATGTTTTCAGATTACATTTATTCTTATGCATTTTGGATACTTGCTTGATATATCATTTAGAAGTTAAAAGTAATAGAATATAAATTTTTAAGCTTTTTATTTTAGAAGATACAGATATTAGTATTGTTTTTTTTTTCATTGGGGGTTTTCCATTGACGTCATTGTTTGTAAATTTAAAAAGTTAATAATCTTTTATTAGCACAAAAAGTTCGTCACCTGAAACCATAAAATAGTTCTGCCTAAAAAAAGCTATTATTTATTTATTTAATGCGGATAGATTTGTTGGAAAACTGTAACTATCAAGTCTTAATTACTATTTATTTTTTTTTCTTAGAATTAAAAACTGATTAGACAACATTCAATTTTATTTAAGCGTACATTGATTTCGGTTTGGTCAAAAGTATTTTGTATTTTTGGTGTCAATTTACACACGTCAATCAAGAAAAAAATAAAATAAAAGAAGACAACAAAAAAAAAAAGAAAGAAAAAAACGACAAGCAGCAGATAGACAAACAGACAAATCAAATGTAGGCTACAATTTGAGAAGCGCCAACCTCATATGGAGGAGCCATTGGGGGGAGCGCCCAATAGTGAATACCGGGAGCAATGACATGGTTGGGGTCTGGCTGCTCTTACCCTCCCCCCCTTCCCGCTACACACACACACACACACACACACCTTCTACCTTTTCTTCTTTCTCTCTTTTTCCTTTCGTTTCTTTCTCTCTCTCTCTCTGTTTCTTTTCTATACATACCTAAGAAGTGACAAGTTATTTTCGTTCATTATTTTGACATGTTGTGCACTTTGGATTTTTACACTGACACACACACATACACTAAAGCCGATAAATGCTAGCAAACTGTATCTAAAGATAGTCTGTATCTGTATCTGTATCTATGTTGACGAAATACTACACTATACACATTGTTGCTGTTGCTGTTGTTATTGTTGTTGTACTTGTTTTGTACATACATCCATACATATGTAGCCAAACAGAAGTTCAATGAAACTTTACATTGTCTTGGCCTATAGTCGTTGTGTATGCTTCTTTTTTTTATGGTTATTGGAGTGCCCGATCCCAAAAGACCGACCGACCCAGCGTGGGCTTTGATGTGTTCTCTTCCAAGTGCTTAGAATTCTGCAGTTAAGAAAGTAAAAAAAAAAGAAGTTGAGTCTATGATTTCACAATACTTGAGAGTCAGTTGGTCTGTCTCTCTCTCTCTCTAGAATTGAACTTTCACCAAATGAAATGGCAAAACCCTCAAGAGGATTCCAAAGTCTATTCGTGGTAGTCTATAATAACTTTGAGACAGTTTTAAAACAAATTTTGTAGAACCATTACATTTGGTTTAAATCCTTTTGCACAGTTTCACAATAATTGGTCAGATATTAAAGATATAGTTTTCGATTCTATTGCCTTAAAATGATGTCAAAGTAGAACCTCCTCCAAATAGATTATTTCACAGTCTGTTAAGAGTCCTTAAAATCTAAAGAATCTGCCGCCTTAGGGTAATATTTATATTTTTTGATAGTCACAAGAATATTGAAAATCCTCTTAATTTTCCTTTAGTGCATATATATTGTAACACCTATAAAACATAAAAAAAAAAAACATTTAAATTTAAAGCAAATATCAATAAATTATGTTTTGAAAGAACATGAAGTAAGGGGAACTAAAACATGATGACTTTTCCGTTTATAATCATTTTTCCAGACTCTGTAGACATTTTCAACAAATGTGGATAATTCCTTTTAAAGCGAAGAACATAATACTAAATGCAGATGGTATATTATACTTGGTATGGATGGTATATGCATATGTATACATAGTATGTATATGAATTGGGCAAATGATGGACAATAATATGATATGTTTTTGGGGTAAAGTTGATGATGACTTTGCTTGCATTGCAGAAAATCGAGTTTTTTGCACTTTTGGAATGATTGTGCAAAATGTCAAGTTAAACATAATTCAGACACACACTAAACATTAATGATAAAACCTTAATCCTTTAGAAAACTAAGGCTTTTAGGGTATTTCTGGATTTCGAATCAAAATTGAAATATCTATTATGCAAAGCGTGCGGATGGGGGGGAAGGAGAGGAAGAAAGGTTGGGGCAGACACTTTCTATAGATCATAAATCACATTAATCAGCAGGAAAATCATGACAAAATAAGTGCACATTAGCTGCATGCAATAATAAAAAGGAAAACTTACTCAATTTAATTGCATATAATTTAATTTGAGTTCATCACATCCGTGTCATTTATTGCACAAGTGTTTGATGTCGCCAAGTTATTACTTCCACATACACACACACACACATCAATCATACATATATATGTAAATCCATGTATGTGTGTACCTATTATTACATACGAGGGCTAATCAGAAAGTTAGATATATTAATAAAATTGATTATTTTCTCGTACATTTGTTTTGTTTTTTGCTTTTGAAACTGACAGATTTGCCTGTCAAAGTGAGACAAATTCAATTTCGAAAATTGAAATTTATATGGATACAATATGAAAGAGTTATCTTTTGGCTTAAGTTCGCCTTGCCAAAGCATTTTGCAGTGTGCGTTAATGGTGTTGATATCTTTGTGTTTTTTTTTTTTGGAGGCTGGTGAAAAAAAAGAAAACAAAAAAAATCTGGATTTCACATTGGCTGACTCTGCTTCTTGGTCTCTCTGTATGTGTGTGTGTGTGTGTGTGTGCGTGACTGACCCAATTTTGTCCCTACCCGCACACCTTCCTCAACTTCATACCCTCCTATCATCATCCTCAGCATCATGTGATGATGAAAAGTTGTTCTTGTTCTCATTCCTGTTGTTGTTGTTTTTGTAACCTTTAACTTGTAAAAATATTTACTCGAATCGCATCGCATCGCCCAACGTTGTGTTCTGTTTATATGAGAATTTGGCTTAATCTTGCCAGTTGAATGACTTCTTCAATTAAATTTTTATACTTTATACGTTTTCACGAAAGAGTTTATTTGATTTTCAATACACATATTGATAACACTTCTTTTTATGATTTTTTAAGCCGATCTTTGGCATGATCTTTTAAGTAATTTGAATAAGGGTTATCAAAATCAGAGTAACGCCTAGTAAAGTTAAGATCAATTTCATTAAAAATAAAACGAAATATGTTAGAAATGTTTTTTGAATACCAAAACTTTGTAAAAGGTTTATTATACTCATGGTGATATAATTGTTGCAACTATTCGAGAGATGTGCAACTAACTTTAAATCTGAAAGAAATAAATTTGGAATTGAAAAGCAAACCCAACAAAATAATTTGCAGTGGCGACTTGTGTATACCCTGCATTAAATACAAATGGGTTGTAAAGACAAACACATGGCTTTTTATTTATTGTTTATCGGAATACGTTGATCCTTCACATATACATATGTACATATGTAGTTAATAGCAATATATTTATAACTACTTTGCCTTCTGCTTTTTACATACATTTTGGCTACATTAATATGGTATTTCATCCTATGAGCAATTAAATTATCATATATACCATAATTAGTATTCCATTCAGAAATATATGATCATATAATATCTTTTATTCATGCCCACAAGTGTAACTATAACTACAAATTAAATGCTTAGAATCACTTCAAATGGACTAAAATAAAAATGAAAACTCGTCTAACTACGCTTCACTGCCAATTTTCATTTGGTCTCACGAACGGGTGCAAAATTTATGATTTGAAGCTTTCTCTTAAAACAAAATAAAAATGTTGTATAGGTTCTGATAAATATTTGAAGAATTTTAATGGCTTAAATTCGAATGAAAATCCCATCTGTTATGTTTGTCGCCCTTTTCTTCCCTCCCCATCCCCAATGGCTACGTCCATGTATTTTGAGATTGTTTTCGTTTAGTTTTTGTTTTCTGTGTTCTTATTATGTTGTTGTGGTTAACAATATCATTTGTTGTAGTAGTAGTAGTAGTTGCCAGTTTTGATGACCTTGAATGAATTAACATTACAATAGCTAGCACCGACGACCATATACATAATATAAATAGAAAATATAGTAGTAAAAGTCATTGTCATTGGAGTTAAGCAGCAGGTATAGAAAACAAATGAATATATATATATATATATAAACACACAGACATGCATGTGTATTTAAAAAGTGATAAAACTTTCTCCCGCCCCTGAAATCGAACACAGTCAAAAATAAAAAAAAAATACCAAATAAAAGTATTGGCCAACATCTACGCCCCGTGCCAAAGAAAGTTTTTTTTTGTATTTGGTGTTTTTTTTTTTAGAAGTTATTAAAAGTTTTTAATCAACCAACATCTCAGACACTTTAATGTGTTGTGCTTTAAATATGTTGCATGTTGTCATTTAGTTTATGGCTTATTAAACATCGTTTTTTTCTTCACGGAAAAAAAGTGTGCCAAGCCATAAGGAGGAGGATCCAATCATACAGCTGATGAAGATGATGGTTTGCAGTTAAAGCATTGGATTTTTGACTTATTAATGAGAAGAATTGCGTTGCTTATCAACGGACTTAATTGGCCATTTACAAGAAAGAGAGAAGATGATACGTTGTTCCTCCTCCTAATACTCTAGAGAGTAAGCCAATATGAAATTATATTTTATGTGTATTGTGGCAAATGAGTGAAAGCCGCCGCCTAGACAAACAATATCCATAGCAAAAGGTGTTTTGCATATTTAACAATCAAATTTACATTTTTGACTTCAAAAGAACTAAAAGGGAGAATTTTAACTTAATGAATTAGAAAAGTTATTTTCTAATCATTGAAAAAAAAATTGTTCAATTTAATTAAATAAATGTGCTTGAGGCAAACACACAGGTTTTAAATTTTGAACGCCCGCGATTTTGCCAAAAAAAAAAAAATCTCAAAATTCTGAATAAGATCGGAAATTGAATTACATATATGCTGAATCTAACGCCGGATTAAACATAAATTTCAGAGGCTCCTGCGTCGAGTTATCCATGTCTATTTTGTTTTTGCCCTTGTCCTTTTCAGCCCTTGGAACCTCATTCTTTTACCTTCGATTTGTACTTAATTAAAAAAAAAAATAAAAACATAAATCCAATAATTCTATAATTCCAATGATAATAAGCAGGAATACTCTAGTTAACAGATATTATATAATTTCTCTTCTTAGTGTAGAAATTTGTAAGGAGAGTTTATTGGTTAATATTATTGCATCACTTTCTTAGTCATTTTAACTAGAACAGATATATTAACTAATCTACATGTAAAATAAATGAACAAATGTTTTCTTTAAATTGCGTTTAAAACTGTTTTGTAGAATTTTGTAATTTATTTTTCATTGTTTTAACTTACTTTCAGTACTGTCCACACGCATGAAACAGTTGGCAATTTTGCTGAATGATTTCAATTTCGAGTGCATCGGCACCGCACAGACCGACGATGAAAATGTCATTTGTGAGAGTTTGAAGCGTTTTGGTGCCATCATTGGCACTATTGAGGATGAGCGCGAGAAAATGGTAAGATCAGAGAGATATATAGAGATAACACGTTTATAAATAAATATATTAACAATATAATCCATTTGGTTTTAGCTAACTCTCGCCGATAAACATATTATCGAGTCACTAGAGGATTTTCGAAAAAAACAAATTGGCGGTGTTAAGGAGAATAAAAAGAAGTTTGACAAGAAAACGGAAAAGTTTTGTCAATCGCAAGAGCGTTTTCTTAATATGTCCACCAAAAAGCCTGAAAATACGATACAAGAGGTAAGTGTGTGTGTATGTGTGTCTGTATGTGTGTGTGTAGAGTAAGGCAACGCCCTAGTATTGAGTTTAGTCAGCATTTCATCTGGTTTCCTAACCAAAATGCAATCCAATCACACAGGGGACTGGCCGAAAAAAAAATTGCATTTTGAAGCTTTGCCAAAACGAAAGAAAAACAAACAAACAGACAAACAAACACACAAAATACTCTTATACCAGACAGAATTGCACTTGTGGCCCGTTCCATCTTTAGGTGCTTCTGTGTCTGCCAGCAACGATTACTATATACTCTCTGTACGTGTGTATGTGTGTGTGTGTGTGTGCTGCTCGTAAAAGTTGTGTAAAGTTCCATGACCTACGCCAAACTATATGTATATCAATAGTCGACGAGTCTGTAATCAGAACCAGGATATGCAGTAAAGATTGTCAGAGAACGAGCCAATCAATATTTAAATCAACTAAATATCAACCTTAAGTAAAATAAACCAACAATCTCTATAAAGAAACAACAAGACGAACATTTGGCCCATATAAAAAACAGAATTTTGAATATATTCCAGTCGGTTTTAAATGGAGGGAAACAAAGGATATTAAGTAATACGCTTGTTGGAGATCCCTAAAATATAACAAACGTATTAGAAGCTTATTTTTTTAAACGTTGATAATATGCTGCGGTAGTAGCTCGATTAAGTCCTATATTATTATCCTATATCCTTTAATCCTCACATATAATCAAACTGTGAAATTTGGATATATTCCATAATTCGAGGTATTTGAAGACCTTTTATCGGACTGAATCAAGGAAATTGGAAAGGGAGCTTGTTAGAGCTGTTCAAACGGAGGTACAACTACTTTTGAGGTCTTCGAACGAGGTTCTTTTCATATTTCTCTTTAATTTAAGCACAAATAATATTTCGCTCTTCAAATTATCCTTTAGACTTGTCATCTTGTCTTTGTCATCATTGACTGAGAGCCACTCCTTAAAGTTTGCATTTTAGAAATCAAAACTATTTTAAATTATTGAATTTATTAATAGATTTGGTAACTTTGCCATTAATTGTAGTTTGTTTGACATTTCACTTAAGAAGATTGTATTTCAAGATATATTCCATATAACGTGGTTGCACTGTATCGCTGAGGGACTTAACGTTTACGGATACACAAAATGACGTGCAATTGCTGCTTTTTACACACACATAGACTGTTTGTATATATGGCTGTATATAAAGGTTCCTGACTGGCTGACTGGCTGACTGGCTGACTTGTGGTTTCCTGGCAATTTAAACTGGCCCTTTCTGTGTGTGTGTATGTGTATGTGTGGTTAGAGAGCAAACCTAACAAAACTAACTCTTTTTTTTATACACAATGTATGAAAAGTTTTTAATGTCGATGTTCGTGTTTTGTCCCTTGATCCTTGGGTAACTATTTGCCAGACATGCGCCTGACTGAACTTATTACCGGAATGGACCGAGCCGGACCGTAACCGTAATGTGGCTACTAAATAATGTATACATACATATACACAGTGGATAATCTGTGTCCCAAATTGATGAGCAAAAGCGCCGGCAAAAGTCAATGAACCTGAGATTCAGAGAGAGAGAGAGAGAGAGAGAGCGACAGAGCAATGTTATTTCTCGAGATTTCTGTATGGCTTTTTTTTTTTTTTTTTTTGAATGCGTTTTGAAATGATTGTGATTTCTTGCAACAATAAGCCGCAAAGTATACACAGAATTCTTTCATTTTTATTTTCACATTTTGCGGCCAATGTAAACAGGCCGGCATAGATACTCATTCACCCTCAAAATGCCCACCCACCGCCATGCCGCCCCCCTTTGTAAGTCATGTAACATAAACTAATGATCAACAGAACACGGCGTGAAGTCCGTTTACCTTAAAATGCTAATTACATACAAACGTGTAGTGTATATTTGTATAAGTATAGGGGGTGAAAAATTGGTGCAAGTTCTTGGAAAGAAGGTGGCCCAAAAATTGGTCAATGAAAATTTGGGTCGGTTCCAATCAATCGATAAATGTTTCTGATTTTGAATGTATTCGAAGAGAATATTTACACATGCTTCACAGTCAGTGTAAGTACTCTATTCCATTTTTGTTTACACCGACAAACTAAAACACTAAATAGCTTGTCTAAGCTCTCAGACGTGACAACGCAGTGTAAGTAGTGGAAGTTCCTAGTGGATAAAGGGGCGTGGTTTCAAAGGGGAACCAGACTAACGGACAGGTGTGCAAGGTGTCTAATTTAAGAGTTATTGAATGAAAAATCCATAAATTTTAATCACAAGAAAGTATAAACTAGACTTTTTTTAAATGATGAAATTCCGGTTGTGAATAGTAGAATATCCTTTAGATAGGATAATTAAATATTGTACCATATACTTGTGTCTTTTTGTGGTTTTTAGTTGCCTTGGTGTATACGAAAGTAATTTAAAAGGATATAAAAGAGCTTCTATTTCTACTTATAATAATACGAACTTGGAATCAATCACATGGTTTTCTATGTTGGAGGAATAATTTATACACGACTATTAGTACAGTACGCCCTCGCTGGAAGCAAGTCGAGATAAGCACAACTTCTCAATTAAGTCATAAATTCTCTGTTTAAGTAAAAATTTGTCTCTAATTAGAAGGTTTCCTAAGCTTATGTGCTTTTTCTAAGAAAATGTAGTTTTGCAATTCTTCTACCAAGCATATGAAGAGGTCAGTCATCAATGAAACTTTTGGAATAATTACTTTGTGATCCAGGGAAAAATATGAAACTCTTGGGAATAAAAACCTTAGAGAATATTCAAACACTCGGTATATATACATAATTTCTATTAGGTGTTCAGATGGTGGAAAAACACTTAAGCCAATCTTAAATATTGATCTAGGATTTTATGAAACTTTTTAGCAACACCTCGTTATGCAGCTGTAACCCCATAGATGAGAATATATTTACATAGGTATACCCCATGATGTATATATGTACATATGTATGTATGTATATATGGCTGCTGCTTGCTTCTTTGCATACATTGTGTGTTCTATTGATTTTCTACGCAGTGCTTTGGCATGCGTGTCACCCAGCCGCCCAAACACCCAACGACTGAACCACCCAACTACCTGTTTTCTTGAAATTGTCCTGGCCTTGCTATAACCCCTCCTTTCTGAGACAACAAATGCAACAATGGCTGGGCAACGCAGCACTGTCAACATGCCGATGACGACGACGACAGTCATGCAACATAATTCGTTATCTGTCACGCGTCGTCTGTCGATTGTGTTGTTGTTGGTCTTGGTTTGCCGGTGGTTCTTTGTTGGTATTTCCTTTTCTAATGCGCTTTGGCAACAATTTTTTCCAACCCCCAAAGCAAATACCAAGCCAAACAAACCAACCAACCACCCACCCTTCCACCCACTTACCCACCAATCAGCCATCTAACACCCTCCAACCATCCAGACAACCTTTATTACCTACCCATAGTAAACATATCGTTTCAGGATATTGTGATTTTATCTACAACTATTTTTTTGATAGTTTCGTTTAAAAAGAAACGAAATGATTTATTGAATTCATTTTGAAAAAAGTAAAGCGAATGCAACGATAGAAGTTGAAGCAAGAACTGTACATATTTAAGAGTTGAATCAAATTGTTTTACAATATTCTTGATTTATACTAACAATGGGAGCTAAGGAAAAGTGATTTAAGATATACATAGATTATGAATCAGTTTAAAGCAATTGTAATTGAAAATATTTCAATGTTATCTTAATTGACAAAACAAAAACCGAAAGATTTACCACTTAAGCGGTAAAACGTTGAATTCTCCTCCGCCACTTGACATAACAACTTTAATTCAAGGGTGTGAAAATGTGGCACGGTCTAAAGTTTTGAAGGGGGGAGGCTTGACTTGATGACTTTCTGTCGCTCCCCCGTTCTGAGTGTAGTATCACCTTACAATTTTGTAATATCCTTAACGGTCCAAAAGATTGCTTGACGTTTGCAAAGTGTCTACAGTTTGTTAAATTTAATACTTTAAATTTTATATTAGATGGTTGTATGCATCATATTGGTGGTGGTACATACATACACACATATACATATATATAGCTTTACATCTATATTTAGTACTATTCGCATTTTGCAGCATCTGCTGCCGCACGCAAATGTGGGCGAAAAGTTCATTCAGTCAAAGAAAAAGCCGGCCCACGCAGAATATAAATACAAATTCGGAAACTGTAGGCGCATTCCAGGCCAATCCAACGCCCACACTCAGTCAGTCCTTGCAAAGGACTTCCACCTGAAGAGTCGTGTGTGATAGGGAGAGAGAATGAGAGAGAGAGAGAGAGAAATGCGCTCTCTCTTTGAATTGATGGCAACTCTGTACGGAAGTTTTTAACTGCTTTCGTCTGAGCTTTTGAAAAGCTTATTATTTAAGTTGATAATGAATATCAAAGAAATTCTATTATGGGGCTTGAAAACCAATCCTTTTACATATAATTTCTTTAGGAGCCTCAAGAAAGGAAGATACACATTGAGCAGAAAGCTTACCTGTTTAAAATTTGTTTACACAATTCGAATCAGCGGCAACGGCAAAGTTTTATCGATGACTTATCGATAAATAGGACTTGAAACTCTGAAAAGTATGCTACAGCAAAGCATGCAAATTTTATTATTATTGCAATTTGCTCTCATTATTAATACTTCCTCGTCATTGCCAAAGGATGCTTCACTCTTGGCGTAGCGCAGGCGCTTTACTATTCATTCAGGCTATTCAGCTTTAACTTCACAGAGAGAGGAAACTCTATGGCATGTGTGGGGAAATGACGGTGGGAGGGGGATAAAGTGCGGCAAGGATTTAGCGGTGGCGCCGCCAAACCTTTCTGATTTCCTCTTACCATCACATAATAACAGCAAAAACAAATTTTGCGCACAATTTTTGAGTGCGCGTTGCGTCAATGCGTGCTTGAATGCCTATGTGTGGGTGTGAGTGAGTGAGTGTGTGTGTGTGTTTTTGGCATGAATGAGAGTATGAAGCCATCTAAAACTAAATCACAACGACTCGCAGCAGTTGAAACTCTGTCACAACTCCAGCTAACTGGAATCAAAACAAAAAGGAAAAACACATTCAAATATTAAAAGCAAAACGAAAAACAATTAAAAAAAAAATTCAACGTGAAAACATTTGCAAAAATACAATAAAATAAAAAAAGCAAAACTAAACAAAGTTCCTTTCTAATTAAACGTAACATTTCAAGTTGAATGATATGCCTAAATATGCAAAGGATTCTAAAGGACTTCGACAATAAACATGACAGAGAAAAGTCACCGCCTCGTGTTTTTTTTTTTGTATTCTCCTTTTCATTGCACGCCTACATAAATAAGTTTTCGCAAATCGAAATATGTGTTAAAAGGATTTAGTAATTATAATTTACATACAAAACTTTTGTGTGTAATTGTCCTTATTATGCTATCAGTGTCGTAATATTCTCGAGTATCCGTTAATGTGGTGCGAAACATACTTTGAAATAGTTAACATTCAAAGGGTGTCAATGCAAAATGCAATCCAATTGCAGCACTTCCACAAGCATTTCCATTTGTGGTAAGAGTCTTGGCTAAAAGAGATCAAATTCACATCAATATTCACATTATTAATTAAATCTTCATTTGTAAATTTATAATATGTAATTTACAAATGTCGCCAACTAACTAACAGGTGTTTATGCAATGAAAGAAAGGACACAACTCTGTTGTGGTTGGGGTAGGATTTCAATTTTATGGGAGTTGGCATTAAAACAGGAGTCCATCATGAGTGAGTGAGTGAACAACTTTCGACAGTGTTCAGCTGATTTGTTCAGCTATTCATCTGAATCACTTTATTCATTCATTTCTTCACTCTTTTACTCATCTATCTATTAACTTTTTTGTTACTCAGTTGTTCTCTGACTTAGCACCTTAAATATTGGTCATGTCACTGTTTTGTTTGAAAGCCATTTCGAACGAAATACATATATGTATAATCTACTTTATGAAATATAGTATCCTAGTGATTCATAGCAGAGTCAATGAACAAGTGAACAACTACAAAAAAAAAACAACTTAATTTAGCTAGTGAAAAAGTGAGTAAAAGCCGGTAAACTGATTCATTATACTATTTGGTTATATTTAAAACCTCTAAGGCTCAACAGTTTTTGAAATCTTTGAAAACATTTCACAAAAATTATTATGACAAAGATAAATATATATCATTTTTGTTGTAAGAATATGATTAGGATAAAAATTAAGTGGCGAAATCTTACGACTTCTTGCACGACAAAACTAGTTGGGAATCGCATTTAGATGAGGCTCAACAATTAATTCTATTTTTTTGCAAGTTTCTAAATTAGAACCTAACAAAAGATGTTTATTTCAAGATTTTAGTTCAATGGAATTCAAAGTCGGATATGTCGTTTATTAAGAATTATACAATTAAATTGTATTCTATTGTTTATGAAAATAGATTCGTTTACAAACAAACAATATGCATGACGCATGTCGTTTTATTTTTTTTGGGATATTGTTCTAGAATATAACAATTTTTAAAAAGAAAGCAAAGATCATGAAACAAAAATTCTGATCATTTGAGAAGATATATCTATGTATGTTATAAAAAAAAGATATATCTATACATATATATATATTGTTGTATTTATAAACTGGAAACAATGAATTGGCCAATGAAAAGTTATCAGGGCACACGTAAGTGTATCTATGCGTGTGTCTGTGTGTGTATGAGGAAGCAGGTATAATTAAAGGTGTGCGTGTGTGTGTGTGTATTTGTGTATACACGGTAAATGCCGATAAAAGGTCAAAGTGCACAAACAGCACTAAAATCCGTCAGCTGAGGTGGCAATTCTGTCAAATTGTCTAAAATTCTGACAACTTTAATTTCGCACAAAAAGTTTTGTGATTAAGTTACATACGCGACATGAGTTTGAACATATTTATATATGCATATACATACATATATGTTTATACATACGTTGATTGTGGTCTATAAATAAATCGCATTCTAATTAAATTTGTATTTACAGGCCGATGCCAGTTTGGGCATGCATGAGCGCGAATATATTCAGGAGTCATTAAGCTATGTCCTGCGCATACAGGAAGTGCAGGAACGCATTAAATTCGAATTTGTCGAAATACTGTTGGCCTTCATTTCCGGTTGGCTGGTCTTCTATCACACAGCCCACGAACAGGCCGAGGATCATCGCGATTATCTGCAGGATCTAAGGCATAAGGTGCAAAAAGTAAGTATCGAACGAAAGAGAAATCTAAATGAATTATTTTACTAACTATCTTTCTCTTTTTTTCTTTTCCAACACAGACACGTGAAAACTTTGAGGAGGCACGTGAAAAAGTCACTGAACTGAAGACCAAATATATGGAAAAACGCACGGTAAGAAACGAAATCAATCAATCTCTATATGAATATATCAATATTCAACAGTTGAATCTTGATATAAATTATGGAGATAGTCTAAGATATCATCAAAAAAACTTGTGTTTCGATTGATCCTATATATAAACTATATGATTTAGTAGTCCGATGTTAATAAAAATTGGTGGAAAATGTGATTTGTCGCCATTTCGAGTCCAAGAGATAAAAAACTGTCCTATGTCAGCTTTATGCTATAGTGCTCTGATCGAAAAACTTTAAAGACTTAATCTACCTATGAGAATCACAAGTTTTTATTGTAAAAGCTCGTAAATTAAGTTAGATTGACTCGACTTGTGTCGACTTACTGCATTAATAAAAAAGATCTACCTCTTGTAAGGGTATACAAAAAAAGTAGCAACTGTAATTGAGTAAACGTTGAACGATACAAAATGTGTTTTTTTTTTTACAGAAATCGGAGGAGATTTTCACAAAACGTGGCTATCTATTTTTAATGGAAAAGAGTGAGTAAAATTTTCTTATGAATTGGTATGAAGTTTTCTATTTTGGTGTAGGGAAATTTGTTATTTACATTTGAGTTGTAATTCATGTAAATTCTTTTTATTTTCATTTAGTTTTATAAAAGGGAAAATGTTACTAATATTTTTGATTACATATTGCCCTATGTTTGCATCTTTGTACTATAACTGATCATTCATAATATGTTTGGTTCCCTCCTTCTCTCTTCCCTACACTCTCTTCCGTATGCTATTGGTGTCAACTGCAACTACGACTGCGTAACCAAACTACCTACCATATTACACCACAATTCACCACCAAATGCCATTCTCACCACATACACAAACAAACACACACACCGAACTCAACTGACTTTTAACTGCCAAAAAACGTATCTTAGGTTCCCTTCTGAAAATCTCACTTTTAGAGCCATTCAAAGCAACATGGACAAAATACTATTGCACATTCAAGAAGCAGAAACGCGAATTCACGATGCTGCAATTCAATCAGATGAATCACAGCTTCACTCGTCCCGAGGCCCGTGAAGACGAGAAGCTAACCCTATTCTCGTGCCAACGTCGGGCATCAGAGTTTGAGAAACGTTTCTGTTTCGATCTGACATTCAAAGAGAAACCAGGTATTGTCTATACATTTCAAGCTCTGAGCGAAAAGGATCATCGCTCTTGGCTGAGTGCCATGGATGGCACGGAACCGGTAAGTTTAATCACTTTAGGTCAATTAATGGTCAATACAATTCTCTCTTTTGCTCTCTTGTAGACCTATCTGGCACCTGGAAAAATGAAGGCGAGTGAGGCGTATCAGTTGGATGAGACTGGATTTATGTTCGTTCGCCGTTGCATTCAGATACTGGAGAGCCGTGGCCTAGAGGACGAAGGTATTTATCGTAAGAGTGGAGTGGGTACCAAAATAAATAAACTCCTTGCCTTGGGCATGGAGCGCAAAGAAACGGATGATGTATTTTGTGATGAAAAGTATCGTGATCTCATGGAGAGCAATACCATTGCCAGTGCCCTGAAAATGTATTTACGCAATCTAAACGAGCCATTGATGACCTATCAATATCACAGTGGTTTTATCGAAGCAGCCAGTAAGTACAAGCGATAAGTTATCGATCATTGTTGATCCTTTAAACTAATATTCTTGTTCTTTTCGCAACTTCACAGAGAAAGAAAGCCTCAATCAGCGTGTGAATGATGTTCACAAATTAGTCTACAAATTGCCACAACCGAATTTCGAGATGCTCGACATGGTTATTAGGCATTTAACTGAGTGAGTGGAAAATAAAAATATATATAAATCTGATTATCTAACAAATTGAACACAAACATTGCAGAGTATCACGAAAATATGAAAAAAATAAGATGTCTGTCTTCAATTTGGGTGTGGTTTTTGGGCCAACGCTACTGCGACCGCTGGAGGAGACAGTGGCGGCCATTTTGGACATTAAATTCAATAATATTGTCATCAATATACTTATTGAAAACTATGAGAGGATCTTTAAGAATGATCCAAGCAGTGGTGTGGTGGTCTCTGGCAATTCTCTGGCCACTGGAACAACGGTGGCTACAGCTGCCAGTGTTGGTAATGTCCATACGATTGGTAGTAGTCCACCTACACGTATGCCACGAGCCTCCCAAGTCAATAAGACATCATCGTCGTCGAATGTTGTTGGAGGAGGAGTAGGAGTAGGAGGCGGAGGCGGAGGCGGCGGAAGCATTGGACGCAATTCAATGTATTCACCGCAACAGAAAGTCTATCGTGTGGTTACCAAATCAAATTATACAGATTCCACAATGTCATCCAGTTTGCAAAATATTCCAAATGGCATGATCTATGCCCATGGGCCGGCGAGTGCTAGCAGTAGTACTCCACCGGGTGGGACAACAGCCAGCAGCAGCAGCAATGGCGGCGGTGGCGGTGGTGGGTCATCATCTTTGACCATATCGCCACATGCGACATCCAATGGAGCGCGGCCCGCCCAATTGGGTAGCATCAAGAACTTGCATTCGATGACACAAAGCGACATTAGCGGACGTCGTTCGGGCCCAACATCATCATCCAGTTCAGATGCGGCAGCAGCGGCTGCCGTCTATGGCATATTGGGCGCCGGCGCCAGCACCAATGGTGGAACGACGCTGCAGGCGCATCATGCCACACCCGCCACAGCTACCAATAGTCTACGTCATGCGGATTATCTAATGGCCACGGCCACACCGGTTACCCAGTCCGCCTCCAGCAGTCACATCTATTCAAATCCCTCTGTTGGTGGCGGCGGCACAGCCAGCAATCGCCTAAGTTTGAACAATGTATCCCCGCCAACGGCTGCCATGCGAAAAGAGCGACTTATGGGTGGTAATTCCGGCAATGCATCAAGTGCTGGCGGAGGTGGTGGTGGACCACAACAGCATCCGCCTGTACAGCGCAGTCATTTTGGTTATGGCCAAGCCAAACATTACTCTCCAGTGGCTGCTGCTTCCACATCAAGCTCAAACGAAAGTGTCTGCGATTCACTATCCTCAAACAATGGCCTTGGTGGCGGTGGCGGAAGTGGTGGAGGCATCATAGCTGGCGGCGGCAGTGGTGGAGGTGGTGTAGTCACTGGCAGCGTCAGCAACGCAAATGTAGCACGTCTCCTAAATACACGCAGCTCCATTGACTATGCTCCAATTGCGACGCAAGCATCCTCTCTATCCACACTCTTGGGTTCCACCTGCGATGATATTGTGACAGCGACTGCAGCTCCCTCAATGATTGGCGGCGCCGGCATGGGCAGTCTAAGTGGCAGTGGTTCCACCAATGAGAGCACCGACTATGCACCCACGAAAATGCACCGCAATCGGGATATAAACCAAATTAAACGGGATCTGTCCACGGGCACAGCGTAAGTAGAATGCAATCACTCATAAATCGTTTGAACAATCTAAGAATCTGTTTCATTTTCCGTTCTCTTTTTGCAGACGTGTACGAACCCTGTATGCTTGCATGGGCGAAAGCGAAGGCGAACTATCTTTTGAACCCAATCAAATCATAACTAATGGTAAATATTATAAACTTTCCAGTACTAAAAGGAACTAAAAGCGATAACAGTTAGAGTCCCATTGAGGTTAAGGAATCAATCGGCTTAAAAGGCAGAATTTGTTAACGAAAATTGTAGTTGATGATAATGATTTGCTTTATATCGAAGATTGTATGCTAAAGTACGTTTAGAACAACATCTAGCTCTATCTATCCAGCTATTCTAGTTCAAATATAGGGAGATCATTCGTCGTGCACTTCCAGGACATGTTCTGGCCTTGAACGCAATGTCCCTGGTCCCTGGAACGCAATGTCCCGATATATTACAAAAAAAATATCTAGGAGAAAAATTTTCGCAATCCACACAGAGAGTATTCTTATCTTAAGACTTTAAACCCCGATTATCTTTTAATTAAACAAATAATAAAAATCAATAGTTTTTTTTGTGTCGGGAATAAATATTTGAACCTAAATTTCCCAAAGCATAATAAAATGGTCAGTATTAATGATTCTATGATATATCAAAAAAGAAATTTTCAAGAAATCATTTTTATTCAATTGAAATCAATAAATTCTAAGTTGAAATGATATTTATTAACTTTTATTGGGGGATATTGAACAACTTTTTCCGATATCCGACCAAGATGGGTAACTCTATTCAAATAGCTTAGAAAACTACGGAGTATTATGCTTAGAAAAATATAGTCAACAACTTACATATATTTTGTAATGAATACATAATTACAAAATACAAAATTAATTGAAATTTTTATTTGCAGTGCGTTTCTCTCATGAGCCCGGCTGGTTACAAGGCACACTGAATGGGAAAACAGGACTTATACCCGAGAATTATGTGGAGCATTTGAAGCCTTATCATTAAAGTAAATGGCGATCTTGCCCCTCCCTCTCTCTCTCTCTCTCTCTCTGTCTGACTGTCTGTCTGTCTGTCTCTCTTCCTCTCTATCTATCAGCTTACCAGCTCTTTTTCATACTTCCCTCCAACCCATCCTTCCCTCCAACCACCACCAGCCACTGTAAAATTATTGTAAAAAGATGGAAAAACAACAAAAAATAAACAAAAAAAACTTGTATGAAAATAAAAATTAAACTTAGACGAAAGAGAAGAAGAAATAGAGATGCAAAAAAGAAAGGAAAAATCCGAAAAAAGCGCAAAAGCAACTAATGCTTAATATACATATTTACATAGTTTGTTAATTTATATTTAAGAGCTAATATATATATGTATACAAATATAAATGTATATTCGCGTATATATATATATATATATATATATATATATATATATATATATATATATATATATATATTTATATGGGATATACATTTATATGTATATTTAAAGCTTAATGTGAAGTTTTAAGTCTAAGCCATAAAAGCCACCAGTTTACTTTAGTATGTAATATGTACAACAACAAATTGTTACAACCATATATTAATACACACACACACATACACACACACACATACACACACACACACATACACACACACACATACACACACACACATACACACACACACATACACACACACACACACACAAAACACACACACACACAGAAACACGCATATATACATACCAAGAAGATGAAGTAAAACAAGAAATGTATTTTGAATTATATAGATAGATTACATACACATATAGATATATATATATATATATACATATATATATATATATGTATAAATCAACTATATATATCATCATATGCTTAAGAAGCAGCGTCACAGCAATTTTGTTTATTTAATTTCCCATTTTGATAGCAGCAACAAACAAACAAACAAACAAACATATATACATGCAATATTAACTAAACAAAAATGTAACTAGTTTCGCTGCAATTGAGCAAAGAAACGGCAAGGGTAAATTAATTTATTGTTGTACGCTTGTATTTGTTGCTTAATTATAATTTGAACTTTTTTTTTTTATCCGTTTACTCTAACTGTATATATATATATATATATATATATATATACATATACATAAATGTAAAAGTATATACCATATAAATATTTTAAAGGAAAAACTATAACTTTAACTGTACATGGCACTCAAAAACACAATAAAACCACCCACACATACACTGACCCAGACCGACCCACCTATCCACCCACTTAGGCACACACGCACACCCACACACACACATAGAGACATGAGAATTTCTATAAAGCGGCAATTAAACAACGCGTAAAGAGAAAAGAGTGAAACAATTTGCATTTACAACGTTTTTGTTGTTAACAATATTTAAAGAAAAAAAACAATTAAATATCTTATTACTATATATATATATACATTATATATATATATATATATATATATATATATATATATATATATATATATATATATATACGTACACTATATAAAACTATTTAATCAAGAAATACTGATACGTATACAGCAGCCAATTTGATCTTTTATAAAAACAAAAAGAATGTGCTTTTGTATATAAGTAAACTCAAAAAAAAGAGAAAAAGAAAACGAAAAATTTGTCTTAGCATTCAAAAACAGCATTTAGAATACAACGTACATTCCAAAAAAAAAAAAAAAAATTAAACACTTTTGCCATTTTAGAAAATGGCTCTAATCAAGTAAACAACTATACGAATTGGTTTCCAAAATAAATCCTTTTATAAATTTAAGTTGAGAATCATAGAAATAAACCCATAAGTATAAACCATATGTGATTTATATTGTATGTATATTTATATACACATAAAATGAAAACTAAAAACTCTTTTTTAGAGCTTTCTTCATGCCAGTTTTGGTATCTGACAAACTTCTTCCTTTTTTTTTTTATTCATTTTTATAAGCTTGTAAAACTTTTGATATATTTCGATTTGAAATACATTTATTATACATATATAGCTATATATCGGTTTTGTATCGATTAACCAGAACGTATAGTTTACCATTTGCAATACAAAAGAATCCTAAAAGCTGCCTGCAAGACTTTTTTTCCGTTTTGTTTTGTATTTTTTACTTTGGAATACCATCTCATTATAATCAGATTGAAAGCAGTAAACCATATCAAGGATATATATATATATATAAAGTACAGCAAAAGAGAAATACGCATTTCAGATATACGCATTGTTAGCCCACCAAAAAACAAAAAAAAAAGTGAATACATTTAACCGCAAAAGCAAACAAGCAAAAACTAAATTCAAATTAATAAAAAAGAAAATACTATTAAAGCCGCCGCCGCGTCTTATCATTCCATTAATAAAACAGTAAACACACACTTTATACCTACACCAACACACACACCCAACCAACCACCCACCCACGCACACCCACACCCACGCACATAGAGAATGCACATTATTAAATTACAAACAAATATGAAAATAAAACTTCAACTGAAAAGAAATAAAACATTTAAATCTATGTACATTTAAACAAAATATTTTTGTTAACATGTTGCCAAAAAAAAAAAAAAAAAAAAATTGAGTAAACAAACTATAAAAAAAAGAAAGAAAATTAATAATTTAAAATAAAAGCATATGTATTTATAAAACCTACAATACAAATGGAAATGAAAACTGTTTTTCAATTTTTGATTGGACCAAAGCGAAGATTTTATTACTATTTTCTTTGAAGTGACTACGAGAATAATTTAGCATCAGATTCAGTATCAGCAATTAGGCAACTAATTAAACTAATCTAATCTAACTTAACTTTGCTGTCCAGTTCCGCCGAATCATTTCCAAAATTAGTTGCAGTACCAAGTCATCTTTATTTTTCTTTGTTTTAGTCCAAAGTGAAGAAGAAAAAAAAAACCCGAACAAAAAACCTATAACCAATCAATCGATATAATCTTTGCTTTTAGAATCTTCTTCAGGTCCATAGGATAAATTAAACCATTTCTTACTTTTTTTAGAGTTTTCAAAAAACAAGGAAACAAAATGATTTAAACATGTGATCAGAATTTATGCAATTTTGATTCTACCCCTCCTTCCATTTGGTAAGAGATTTAGTAAGATTTTGTGACAGCCTCCCCACCCTCCCCTTAAGTGAGATTTAGAGTAGACTATATTTCGGTTTCTTTCAAGTCTGCTTCAATAAAATTGTCAAAATTTAAAGCTAAAAACATTTCTGTGGTTTATCTTTTTAAAATGTTGAATGGAAATTTGTCAAGTGTTCAAAGTCATCTCAAAATATTGTAAGGTGTGATGTAACTTTTTGATATCCCTTAGAAATTTACCAAAATATAGTTTGAGAAACAACATATAGGTGAAGAAATCTAAAAATATATTCACAATGTCTACGAAATTTGTTTGAAACGCTTAGCTATAATTATAATTAATTGACCGATTTTTAATGTTTATTGGAAAGTTCTTTTAAAAACCATAAAAACTAATATGTATTTTGACCAATTTTTTGTTAGGGACTAACTTAGTTAATAACTAATTCAGATTTGATGAGATGTTGTTGGACCCATAGTCAAATCAAGCGGTTTCTTATTATACTGCTTGAACTGCTTGCAATTTATGTAGAGATGACTGCAGCATAGCTTGAGGACACTTTTCATCTTTGGCCAAAAATTTAGCAATAGTTTTGTTTTTCTCTGGAATGTTATATGTCATTCGAAAGCTATATCTTTCAGCTACAAATCGCCAATAGATTTGTTGTAAAACTATTCATTTAACTTGGTATTATCTAGCTGAGAAAGCAGCTAACTAAAAATCGAAAATAGCACATGTGGCGGGACGAAACCTGGTTACCGAAACCTGCTCTATAACCATAGAGCGTAACCTAAATACTTTTTATATATAATTAATAGGTATCAACACTTACCTAACTTGTATATAAATTGTGTTACCCTTTTCTTTAGTAATTTATTAAAAGAATCATTTGGTTTTGAAGTCAATTGAATTGCAGGTTTATTTTAATTCTTTGAGCGGTGTTTTTTTTATTTTTGTGGGGGGTTTTTTTTTGGTCATTAGTTGTAGTTAATAATGAAAATTCGTGTATAGTATTAGTTATTAACATTCATATTGTTTATAATTCTTGTTTTGTCTTGTCTAAACATTTACATTGAAATGGATTTAATCTACTTTAATAATTTGGGTGAATGTGAATTTGGGTTTCTTTATTAGATTTGCTGGTCGGTGGTCGGTGATCGATCGGATCACAATTGCTAAATAATTAACAACATTTAATTCTAGATACATGTAGGTAATAGGTATAGGTATAGGTATATTGTATTGTATGTATTTCTGCGTATTGGTTACAGTTTCTGTTGAGCAAGTTCCTCAATGGTGCGAGCATTTGTTAGGGTCACCCACAATGGAGATTGAATGCTGGCCAGCGAGAAGGTATCGCTAGCATCGAGAGACTGTGACTTGCGTATGGGTGGCTCTGATTCTTTGGCATCGCCTCGATGACGATCACGTTTCGATTGCCGTTTGCCAAAGGCGGCAGCTGCCTCTGATGATTGACCGCTGCCACTGCTGGCGGCTCGCAATTCCTGAAGACGACTCCTTCGCTTGGCCAATGCTGTGGACTGTGGATCTTGGGACGAGTCTCGCATGCTGCCCATTTTCCTTAACTTCGGTGGTTGCAGCAGATGTGTGGATGATGTCGACGACGACGGTGACGGCGAAGGAGCTGCTTTCTCTAGCATCGGACTTGGACTTGGCAAGGTCGTTAAGGCCGGCTGTTGCTGTTGTTGTTGCTGCTTCTGCTGCTGCTGCTGCTGTTGTGTGGCTAACTGTTAGCTCGATGAAAAGGACATCTTGTAGGTGGATGTGGTGTCCATGGGTGATTCGGGATTTAGTATTTCGGTTTGTGTTTGCTCAACATCGCTGCAACGCTCCTCCAGCACCGTATCCAATTCCAGCGATGTAAAGCCCTGGCTTAGGCTTCGTTCAGGACGTAGACTGATAGCTCGCGACGATCGGTAATCTATGCAGATGCAAAACAAAACGAAAGAGAGAGAAGAAAAAACACATTTTAATTGAATAGTTTAACTACAATCGTTTGTGATTAATGCGAATGGAAAAGTAAAAGTCTCTAAGCAAACGCGAGTAGTTGGAAAAACATGTGACAAGAATGTGAATACGTGCAAGTGCCACCAGAAGTTAGTCAAAGAAAATTGCTGAAAATGAGATATATGTACATACATAGATCTCACAATCAGTGGATAAGATATAGAGAGATATTCAATAACGTGACTTAAAAGGTAAGTAAGAAAAGCAAAAATCGGACTATTTAGTTTTAAGTGAGAGAAGTAAGCTTTTTAGAATAGGTCAAGTTGATTGTTCATATCTCCGACTGAAAGAATATAAAATAGAGAGATGAATATATTCAAAAGAACATTTCACGCATTCAGTCTAATAATGAAGCGTTGCTCACTCGATTTATTATTGGAATACTTAAGACTCAAACCCATTTATTCGTTCAAATGAGTACTCAGTTGACCGAAAAAAGAATCGATTAAATGAATATACATTTTTTAATAGAGTAGTAAAAAATAAGATCCTTAGGAAATTTTCACTTCAAATAAACGAAATACCAGAATTACTTAGATCACTATTTGTTTTATTGTGTGTAGAACACACTTAAAATACAGTGAGTTTTTGTCATATGCACATTCATTCGACTACTTTTGAGTGTTTGTTTCTTATTGATAAGTACTCACAACAAACGCTACTTCGAATGTATTCATTTAGACCTCTAATATAAGATAAAGCCAAACAAATTTAGCAGGGAAATCCAATTTAATAAAGAAGAAGTCGCAGTAGGAAATATTCGTGCCATCTCTTTCGCTCTTATCTGAAGCATTCTAGTGCACTTAGCGCTGAAATTTTTTATGAGTTTCATCTATAATTCGCTAATTTGTATTCCAATAATAAACGATAGATGGATTAACTGCCTTTTATAAATGTTATGTTTATTTTGTGCGGGACTTTAATATAAAGATAAAGTATTTAAGTATAAAGAACATTTTCAATCAATTTTTAAGACTTTTCTTTTTTTCATCACTTGCCTTTCAATCGCTGCTTAAATCTTACTACAAAGAACATTTCTGTTTATGCTTGGCTTAAATCCTACTATAATCGCTTGGTTAGAATCTAACAAAGAGTTTGGCCTTCGAATAGTTTTTTGTTGTTGTCTTATATATATTCTTTAGCCCCAGTTGTAATTTGTGTTTTGGTAATTTATGCAAAAGCATGTTGACATAGGTATTTAACGTACATATGTAATTATGTGGGTGGAACCCAAAAACCTCGCAACTTAATCGAAGATAACCGAAAATGAGTTTACTTTGTGGCTAAAAATGTGGTTGAACTTACCACCGCCAACCCCCAACCACCAACCACCTACTATTCCTATCCCAATTTCATTGTCATCATCAACATCATCGTCAGCAACGAGAATAACTTAGTTGCCAGGTTTTGGCACTTGCTTCTACATGTACCTCACATTGGGTGGGTACAAAATTTATAGTAGAAACCAAAGTTAAACGCCACAACGAATTGTTTATGCCCTTTTCGAGTTAGTGGGGCTGCTACTTGAAAATTATCGACTTTTAATGATTTTTGCAATTGTAGAAACGTAAAATTTAAGTACATATTGCTTAATTGTTTGAATTTTTTTTAACTGAGATTAGAACTTGATAATTTTTCTAATTAATCGAGTTAAGTCAAGGCCTCAGCTTTTCATTTAACTACATAGGACTAGAATAAATATGATTGAAACCTTAATACTACAAAATGTCTTAAATACGTGGCCACCACTGTATGCCTCTTTCCTTTTCTACACTGAGAAATTTCAAGCTATTTTAAAACCTTTGTGGGGCACAGAATCTGAAAAAAACCAAAATATAAAAACTTTTCACCTTCGTCAAAAGTTTGATTGATCCTGTTGATACTAGTTCTTTATTGCATGGTATTACATGTGAATGTGAATTGCTAACCTTATTTTTTTCTGTTTCAAGTTGTTATCAATCATAGTTTTCAAAGTTCGTAGAGTAGATTAACTCTAGAAGTTGGTGTAAAGTCTTATTCCATATTATATGAAAGAATCTATACAAATTTCTGTCTAAATTTTTAAAAAGCATTCAAACTACGTAGAAAATGCTTTTTGAGGTTAACATTATCTAGTTAAGGCTTATGGCCTAATTCGGAAAGATAACTAATAAGCCAATATACCATTTTGTTGGGTTTAAAGGGTATGGAAAATGTAGCTACTCGTAAGTGCGTGCATAAAGTAATGAAATGTTGATACCAGGACGACGGAGTGTCGCAATGCTAAAAAGGCGAGTGGTATATTTATTTTCATTTTTTTTTTGTACCCCTTGCCAGCCTGACGGCATGTGTGTGTGTGTGTGTGTGTGTGGCGCAAACGAGGGCAACAAGCGCCCAAAGGTATGCAATGTGCAATGTACAGATGCTGCCGTTGTGTTTGACACATGTAAAATAGCTCATACACATGCATATGTAGACTAGAATTTGTGGGTGTATGTGTGTGTGTGAATGTTCGTGTGCTCCCTTTATTAAGCGGCTGTTTGTGTGTGTACGTATGTGGGTGTGTCACAGCAGGCTGCCCGGAGTCGGCTTCCTGTCTCTGAAAGTAGCCAACAATGTTACAAACGACAAAAGTTTTTCCAGCGAATCGTACCTACAATAGTATGTTTAGCATTTTCAGTTTAGACTTAATAATGGGTTATTTTATTCGAACAACTGAATGCCAAAAAAACAAAAAAAAAATAATAATAAAAAGAACAAGTAAAACAACGACAAATAAATGAAATTATGTAAAATGTACAAAACATTTAGATAAACACTTCTAAAAAATGGATAAAGATCCATTGAAAGATGTCCATCAAGGCGGAAAAAAACTTATTCAATCTTATCTCATTTTGGGTAAAAACTAATCATTTTAAATTTAATTTAAACTTAAAATATAGACATTTCTGGTATATAGCCTGATAGTCAAAGATTTTTTATAATCCTTTGAGTTTTATGCTGGTCTTGAGTCTGTTAGAAATTCTTCTACATTTGATTTATGAACATCTCTGGGTCTCTATGACGGTTCTGAGTATTTCAACAACTTTTAGCCTCTAAAATATGCACTAAAAGCATTTCTATATAAAAAATTAATATGAACTTTTCCCCAAGTCGTCGTGTAGCCAAATAATGGTTCACGTATTTATAGACAATTTTTAAGATATACATCGAAATGTTCTCTAAAGCTTTCGATGAACAATATCCCACTGCCTATTGCATAGTTTTGGGGGCTATTTTTACTCATTTTACATCTACAGAGGTGATTTTGCTGGTTCTTTATAAATAAAACATTAATAAAGTAGTTTAGTGATTTTTACTTAAAGATATTTATCAAAATTTATCTCCGATTAATAAAATGGTTGTATTAAAACTTTGTTTGATAGTGTAAAAGAAAACAAACGAGTTGATCATACATATATAATGTGTACAAAAGAATGTGCTAAATTTTTTACCATAGAGACACAAGATTGATAGATGAAGATGTGCATAAAACTAAAATATAGAAAACGATTACACAACATTCAAACTCACTAAGCCTATGTATTGGACTAAATCTGACCAGGCTGACGGCATGGTCCTGCATATCATAGTTACGTCGTCTGTCCCTCTCTCGGGCCAATTTGGCTCGCCGCCGCAGACAACAGATGACAATTAGCGCCAGAATTGGGAAACCAAAGATGCAGGATACAATCGGTATGACAATCGATTCGGGTGAAACTGCAAAAAAAGAAAAAAGAAACAAAAATGTTATGTTAGATAAAAGTATTAAATACAAAGAAGGTTGAGTACCAGCTACAATTCCTTTGAGTTCAATAAAAGGAATTAGAGTTAATACTTCTAGAAGTGTTCTATAAATTGTTACAATTTCTTTCAAAATATTCTGTTCCTAAATTACATCAATGTTGAATGCATTTTATAGAATTATATTGATTCCAAAAGGCAGCTTTAAAATTAAGTAAGCATTCACAACCCGCTTTATATACTTGGGGCTCCCTTTGGCTAATTCGTAACTTGCGATACTTTGAAACAAAATATCATTCTATACCCAACTTGTATCAAATTTCTTGCTAACCGATGGATATTCATAAAATTTAATGTTGGTTTGCCATATAACAAGCAAAACTAACCAAACTTTCTACCATATCAATTGATCAAAATGAAAGCAGTAAAATTAATCAAATGTCAACTCTCAAAGTTGCCTCCGACTGGAATACTGGAAACAAGTTAAAATCTAACACACTAATTTATGAATCGGGATAGGGAAGCAAATTTATCCTTATCAGCGCATGAATCGGGATCGTAAAGAAAATGTATCCTTATCAGATCAAATGATTCATGATTTAAAACATATAAAATTAGGTATTTGCAGCTGTGAATAGTCACAGGAATCTTAATTTTCATAAACTACAACAGGACCAGGAAATCGAAGGAACTTCCCAGCCAAAGAGAGATGTACGAAAAGGTGAGGGAAGAAACTATTTTGAAGATCTTATTTGATTTGAGTCAAAAGAGGTTAGTATGGAACGGTACTGAAATTTCATTTGCTTTTCTTTTTTAAAGCTTTAGATCTTGTCAAAATGCATAGACTCATGGGTATTATTTATCTCAAGGAAGAAAATGGTTAGCAGCTTGGCTTTTGCTCACCTGTTGTTACCTTATTTGATTATAGTTATCAACACAATAAGTTTTAAAATAAACTACTTATGTATATAGTACTTAAAATGGAAAATATATGTATATTCTATGTTATACTATCTACTATATAATTTATGATGGTTGCTTTTTTCGTAAGCTAAGTTCTCTGTAAACTTCCGGGCATAATTAATATGCCACATTTCGTAAATTGTTAATCTTTCCTTTTGGGTGGTTAGGGGTAGGGGAGAGGAAGTAAAGCTGACCCTGTCAGTTGCCTAATTGCTGTGGTCAACCACAAAAATATGCCAAAACAAACTAACAAACGGGCTTAATAATTATTATTTTCATATAAAAACAATATGTTTTGTGTTTATAACAATTATAACACTGAAATGTGGGTGGTAAAAAGCAACTTGGCTAACATCTATTCCGGTTCATTATGCTGAACAAATGGCCAACAAAAAATGTTATGTATATAACTTGAGGATGTCCAAACACATTTGGGCTTTAATTTCATTTGGGGATAGGCCAAAACCACCCGAACCACCCATTCACTTAATAACCCTTTTTTGAACTAGTTTCTCTTTGGCTTTTGTTTTTTAAGTTACATTTGCGTAATCCCAGGCTCGTAGGCTAAGCCTCAATTTTCGTTTCAATTTGTCCTTTTTAAGTGATTATCTTGTGACTTTAAGTTTGCAAAATCCTAAATATATCTGGAAATTTTCTAGACTGTCATAAATATGGAAATCAAAATAAAATATCTAGAGATTTGCATGATATGGCATAAAAACAGAAGGCTAGAGAGGGAGAGAGAGAGAGAGATAGAGAGAGAGAGAGAGAGAGAGCGAAAGAGAGAGAGAGAGGGCGACAAAGAATGAGGAATTGGGTCATACTCGTAGAAGAGCCCAACCAAAGTGAGTTTATGTCTCCGTTCACTCTGTCTTGTCCTGTCCTGCCCTGCCATGCCCTGCCATGCCCTGCTTGACATTATTAAATCCAATTAACGCCTTTTGAAGTGACAGTTCAAATTTACACATATTGATGGCGTAGACTTTTAGTTTTGATGGCGTCCTTAATTCCAATTCAAGTTGTAATCTCTATGGCACATCACTTACAGGGCAATTGGCGGGGTTGCTTGTTGGTTGGCTCTGCTGTGTCTCAATAGAGAGACAAAACTTTGTCTCAACCAAGTCTCAATAACTGCTTCATTTCAACTACCCCGTCTCCAGTCACTTAACCACCCACCCAGCCAGCCAACCATCCATGCTGAGTCATCAGCCAGAAATATTCAATAAATACAATAAAAATAATAATACTTTGGCCTCTCTTTTTGCTCGCTTGCTCGCCATGTTAGGCATTGCTATCATCAGGCTCCATCCAACCATCGAAACATTCATCCATCCATCCATTCATCCATTACCGCAATCGCTACCGCACTTGTACCCGAATCCTTCTCTCTCTTTCTCTCTCTCTCTTTCTCGCAATTCTCTAGCATCAGTCAGGCAGTTAGTCATTCAGTCAGACAGTCGGGCGAATCAATGAAAATTGAATGTTTGCATATTTGACGTCGAAAACGGAATGCGCTACAAAGGCAAAGAACCTAAAGGACCAAAAAAAAAAAAAAAAGAAAGGAGCACAAGGAGCAATGTAGAGAATGGAGTGAAAAAAAAAACATACACACACACACACACACACACAAACACTTTGGCATTAAAGAGTCTTTACAATGTATATATATGTAGGTACATAAATGTCTTTGAAGTGTTTGTAATAGACAAAAATAGAGAGACGCAAAAGAAATGCTAAAATTTATAGTTTTTAAGTCTCTAAGCGCATAAAATATTTTTCAGTAAATTCTTTTTCATTCCTTTTGAATAACAAGCACCTTTCCAAATGAAATCTATCTTAAATATTCACTAGACTATAAATATATATACATATATTCCTTTGTTAAAGTAAAAAGTTTCTCATGCCACATTCTATATTGTTATACGACTTAACTTGTAGATAGCTATCAATCGATAGGTATTTAAACATTTATCCGGATCATTGCACTAACTTTGTTCTGATTTATTTGGCAAATGAAAACATTAACAAATTGCCAAAAAGAATAAAGAAAAGAATAAAAACAAACAACAGATACTTTATCTATACGCGAGTTTTATTGAAAAGAAAACAAAAGCAACAAAATTCAAAGAAAAATTGTGAGTGGAAAATTCTTTTGGCATTGTAAAGGGAACCGACCCCAGTGGTCCGAGTGGAATGAATGCATTGTTAAATTATCAATGATGCCTGAAGAGGCAAAACTTCATTCACTCTTCATTCGTGTAACACGAATTTTATCGGATGAATTTACGCAATTTTTTTGTTGTTGCTGTTGTTGCTTTTCTGTTGTCTACTTTGTCTTTTGTTGTTATTGCCGCACAGTGGCTTGTTTCGTTATAAATTGTGAATACTTTAAAGAATGTTTCCAATAAGATGAAAATGGGCGAAATTTTTGGATTATAATGACGCGTCAGCTAATTGTCGGCTGCCATAGATATTCGGGGACAGGTCATTAGTCCATGTCAAGTCTAAAAAGGCAAGTCCAGTGCATGGAAAATTATTCAGACGCTCAATTAGTTGGCTTTTCTACAGTAAATTTAATGGCTTTGCCTGTTTGCTGTGCCTTCTCAGTCAAATGGAGCCAAAAGTCGAATGTCCAAGTGGTATTTCAGAAAGTAAGTATTTAATTTCCGTTTCAATATGCTAGCATTTAGTCAATATAAATAGTTCTAAACACGCATTAAAATTATCAAGGATGTTTTTTGTTTTTGAGATACAGTCACAATTTCAAGGCTTCAATTCTCTTAGAGACATTTCAAAAGTCTATTTTGCTTGAATTCAGTTCAAAAAAGTCATTTCGATATGGGAACTTGACAATTTTAGCTTTGGTGAACAAAAAACGTAAATTTTGTACTGAACTTAGATATAAATTTCAAATAAGATAAGCCAAATTTAAAAAAACAAAAAAATTAAAAATTGTAAGTAAACTTTGATATATTCAAATGTTCTTTGTGATTGATAAGGACAAAACTTTTGTCCTAATTTATTGCAATTAAGTGATTTTTTTGCTTATGTTAACTAATCAAATTTTTATGATATTTTATTGGTTTGGATAAAGGATGTCTTTTTCCACCATTTGCATATATGATGTATAATCTCGAAACTGATCTTTAAAAATAAATTTTGAAATGAAAATCTAGACACACTGTGAGTCACCGATGCTAAAGTTGAAGCTGATGTTGTTGCCATTGCTGTTGATGTGAATTGAAATGTACAAGTTTGTTAGCGTTGGCAAAAAGTTGTCTTTCGCTTTTTATTTTCTTTCTTTTTTATACATATACATGTATGTATGTATGTTTGAATGTATGTATGTGTGTGTAACAGCCACCAAGCCATAGGATAATTCCCCTACCATTCCGCCTATCCGTATGGCAGGGCATGCTCTGGTTACACCCACAGGCCATTAAAAGCGTTGACATTGATGTCCTTGTTGAAGATGGCAACCAATTGGGTTGTTTTTTCTTTTTTCTTTCTTCCTTTTTTGTTAATTCTGCAACTCCGACTTTGAGTTCTACTCTAATTGTTTCCAAATTGGTTCAAGCCAACTTAATCTAGATGCTGAAAGAGGGAACGGAAGGGGGCGGGGCTGTGTCTGTGTAAGCGCCTGAAAGTGTGAGTGTGTAGCATCATGTAAATTAGGGCCACTTAATTGAAGCTGGCAAATGACCTGGTTGCTGTTGTTGCTGTTGTTGTTGTATTTCTTGGTGATTGTGATTCTGATTTGATTATTGAAAGCAAGTTATCTAAACAACGATGAGTGACAACTGACAAACTGAGTCTGCCGCCTAATGACAACTGACGACGAGTGCCAAAATTGTCTAATTAGCCCTCACTCCCCACCTCCCTCCCTCCCTCCCTCCACATACCAAAAAGAAGCAAACTTGACTCCAGTCGCTAAACGAAGATTTAATTGAACTTAAGGCTAAGTCAATTTATGAACTCAAGGCGCTGATTACACTTAGTGAATTAAACTTATTAAATTTGGTGTACATAATTTAACCAGGATTAAGGCCCATTTCAGTTTCAATTAATTAGAATAATCCTTCCTAAAAAAAAATAACGTTCAAATTTTAATCAATTTGTCCAATATATATTTATATTTATCGCTTTTACTTAAAAATCTGTTTCAGATTTCTTTTTGTGTATATTTACAATATATAAAAACGAAAATATTTAATGCAATATTAATTAATAATTAATGGAATTTTATGTTGATTACGAATCTGTTTTTAAAACCACAAAAAAAAAAAGGGTTTAAAATATGTTTATAAAAATGGCAATAAACTGTTTATTGTTAATAGTTTATTATTGTTAATAATTTATTAATCGTTAATAGAGAATTTTATTTTAATATCAGGGTTATGTAAAAACTTATTCAGAATGTGTGGTAAAAACTGTCAGCCAGACATTTATAACTTATTTTCAGAATTAGCTTATTACATGAATACTTATTAAGCTGAAATATTTATGAGTTAATACATTGACTAAATCAAATTATGTGGAAAAAATGAAAGCGAGACGATGAGACCATTGACTAAATATGATTGACTGAATATTAAAGACTATTTAATGCCAATTTGAAGCTAAATAATTTATGTAAACTACAACTTTGTATGACAATTCTCAAGTGAATAAATTCTTCATATTTTTGTAGATTTTTAAGCTCTGCCCTACCCATCCCCTCCATCCCATTAAGGCAACTATGTCGCGACAATGTTAACGATTCTCCTAAAAGACAAACAACAACTATTTTTGGTTGTCGAGTTGGCAAGGAAAAAGAAAAACTAAAAGTTAAGTTTTTCATTAACTTATCGAGTAAATTAAAGATTTTTATGCACTACAAGGCTGTAAGACCCCAAAAAAGTATGCTATACTTTTTTAAACTGCTTTCTTCATCCATATATTAAGCCTTAATTGTTGAATACACGTAAAATGTAAGTCCCTTTTTGGCATTTCAACTCACCCGTTGGATAGACCACAATTGTTGGGGTTCGATTTTTATTGCCCGCTGCAATAAATGTGGCCACTGTCTGGGCCTGGAATGTGGCAGCCATGCTGCTGGTTGCCGTTGTTGGTAGTGTTGTTGCCACCGTTGTTGGCAGCTGTGTAACGGCACTGGACAATATATGGCTGGCTGTTGTATTGTAAGCAGAGGAGGATGCCGCAAAGGAGATGGAGGAGGAGGTGGTGGAGGATTCAATGAAACCGCTCAGATTGCCGGAGCCGCCGCTAGGACTACTTATGGGCGGCCGATCGTTAAATATATTTGTGATATTCGTTGGTATATCCGTTTCCGTTGAAGCACCCAAACCGCTGCCCGTTTGTAGTAAAAGTGCCAAATGTGAAGCTGCTGGATTGATTCCGGCCATTGTATGATTTAGTAATGTCTTCATATTACCCGTTGTTGCCTGTATTAGGGTTTTGCCACGACTCTTTGTATTTTCATCCATTGTTGTTGTTTTGGTCATATTGTTTAATAATTTTCAAGCATAATTACATACGCATAATACATACATAGCAAGAAACATTTATTTATTGTACTTTTTCTAGGGCACACTATGGCTAAGAGAGAAGGCAGGCATCCAAAATGCCTTCATTAAGCATAGACGAAAGGACGGGGGAAGGCAATATCCAATCCAATCGTAACGAATCGAATTGAATTGCCCGCCTTGCGAGACCGCCTTTTAGCCACCAGGGAGACACACAATTAAATGGCCAAGCACGAACCGTTTTTCTATTTCTATTTCCTTCCTTTGTCCCCTTCTCTATTTCTATTATGTGTGCATGTGTGTGTGGAGGCGAATTGTGTGCGTGTTAGCCCATTTAAATGTTGAGCATTGTTTGACACTTTTTTTTATTATTTTTTTTTTTTTTTTTTGAAAATCACATAAAAGAAAAAAATATATATAGTCACTTAATAACATTTAAAGTTAATACACATTTTGAATATATATATATTGAATAAAATTCACTCAGTTCTTAGGTTATTGTGATCAGTTCCACGAACTATTTGAGCTAACCTCGTTCACATTACACGCACAACTACGCGTTGTCGGTACAAGAATAATGATTCTTGTCCTGCCAAGGCATCTGCCACGCGTCGTTGTTGCCGTCGCTTTGGGCCCATCGCTCTGATGGCCAACGCTTTTATACTGGCCAAGCACATTAAGAGACAATTTCCCCAGAATGAATTTCCCAACCACACAAAATGGAAATGGAAAATGCTGGAAATCAGCCAAATTCCACTCATCACATAGGAAATTTACTCTTTGTTTACTTGTGCTTCGAGCATTCAAAATATTTTGTTGAGTTTTTGCAAGAAACATTTCTTTTCAACAAAGAATTTCTATTAATAATTTTTCTTATTTTTTTTTATTTTAAGTACTTTAAACCTACAAGCAGGAGACCTATTAATTAATGTGTTAGTCATTTGTTCCTAGAAAAATGGATTCTAAAAGGCTTTTTTTTTGATTCGTCTCCGTTTATATCGTTTGAATGTGGACCGTATCAAAGTCCCTATAACAAATGATCAAAAATTTAACCACATTTTGTTTTAAGTTCACAAGAAAATTTAAGATTTTAGAATCGTATTATTTCGAGTCTGAGTTGCCACATTCAATTTTTACTTAAAACTTTTTCCATTTATTTATTTAATCGTAAAAGAGAATTTATTAATGACCTAGATTGCTTATTTACTGTTTAATTTCCTTTTGGGATACCCTTTTTAACATGCTTGAACCAATTGGGAATTATACAAAAAAGGCTGAAAAGCAGCAGACTGAACTAAATTCAAATGTCTCTTTCAATTTGCGTCTAGTTTTTTTATACAATTTTTTTTATAAAATAAAAAATTTTAAGCTAAAAAAACAAGAAAAATAGTCTTTAAGACAAAAATAATGAAACAAACTGAATTAGACACTATGTATTCCTTGTCGGCACAGTATATTGAAATCAATATTGAAATTGAATAAAAAAAATCCTTTTCACGGTAATACTTGAACAATATGGGTCAAATCATTGACGCGTTTCAGAAAACGTGGCCCGTGCCTACTTGATGAATTTAGAATGTGCTGGTTGATTGAATCGAATCGTTTCCCACAAGAACAAAACAAAAAAAAAAAAAAAAGCCACCGAAATAACGCGCGAAAGGGAGAGCAAGTGTGCGTAGAGGGTAAAAGGAAAAACAATTTCAATATCAATCGTATTGGCAGGATGCTATTATGCAGCTGTTGATGGATATTGCTGGCCTTGGTCGTCGTCGTCGATTGGTTTTGGCGTGATTAAAACATTGCATTTAATGAGCCACAATATTGTACAGAATGCTGCTGGGGGATGTCATGTCATTGAAGTGACACGGACAATTGGATGATGTCAAATTTATGTTGTTTAGATTTTTGGGGAAAAAAAAAGAAAATGGATTTGGAAAGGCAAAATGCAATCAATTAAAATGTATAAATGCAAGTAGAAGTAGAAAAGGCAAAGTCAAACAACTACAAAAACACACCTAACACACTAGAGTGGACGACAGCATTGGATAGAGTTTGTTGATGGGGGAGGGGGTGGGGCTTACAATATTCAATTGCATTTATGTGCATACACATACATATATGTATCCAATGCAAATGCTTTTAGCACCAAAGGTAAATCTAATAGAGTCGTTTCGGACCTAACCAAAATAGATCCAGGCATTCAATATGAATTTAATTTGTCTTCATCTCCCTCTCTGTCTCTCATTGTTTGTATCTGTGTGTGTGTGTGTGCAAATACATTTCTCCATATGCTATTTAATTTCTTCATTAAGACTTACCAATCGATAAAAATATGAAATTTAGTTATTAAACTTGATTAACAAGCGAACTCAGTAAAGTAAAATATATCAAAAGACCATAATATACTATACATATGTCTGATGTTCTGTTCTATTTGTAATAACCATATACATAATGTTCTTAAATATGTGCTGATATTAATTTTATAAACATCTTAATAGAAATGGCAAGTACCAAAAATGCTGAATAGAAGGAGTCATTTCATGTTTTTTTTTTACCTTTTAAGTTGGTCTTTTGATATATTTTACTTTACTGAGTTCGCTTGTTAATCAAGTTTAATAACTAAATTTCATATATATATAATACAAGTATCAATAATAAGTAAAGTGGTTCTAGCTCTGAGAGTTCCTCAGATTATGGCAATCGTTCAGATCGTTTGCATTTCTTATGGAGACAGAAAAGTTCTGGCCTTTTTAATACATAAATTGTTGGCCATTTGAATAGATTTTTTGAACTAGATTTTTATATTAAGGGTACTTCTCTATGATGTAAGTGTAATTACCTAATATTTAGTTCCAACTGACGAGATGTTTGGATAATTATATTGAATACAGGAGAAAAATGTCAAGTTGACTTTTCAACACAAACATACTTGTTAAAAACCCGAACGAAAGAGATAAATTGTTACTTTCAATGACAGTTTCGAGTTTAATTCTAACTTAAGTTGTCCTCTTATTTATTTCTTGGCGATAGAAAGAATAATACGATAATCATACATTTTTAAAAACTTTATGGATACAACAGCGAAATCATACGGTTTGTAGTAGTATCTAAGTATCTAGGTATATAATTACATAGTTGGTTTCGTTACAGTAATTTTAAATGGTTTCTAAAGATTTTTTTTTAGCTGCTTTATATTTGAATTATTCGAAATTCAAATAAACACAATTTAATCTATAGGTTTAGGTTTAGTTTAAAAAGCTGATGATTCAAGAAGTCAGTAGACTTTAGTTGAATTTCCCTATTTTAAATGTTTATTTTTATATAACACTTTTATCTAAAGCTATTTTAATCCTTACCCTAAGTTTTTATCCAATAAAAACACAAAAGCACAAACTTTTAAGGACTTTTTTGTTCCCCAAAAAGTTTTACGATTTCACTCAAAGCTTTAGAAATTGAGTGTAGTAGAACTTTTGGGGTATTTGGGTTAGATAACTTATCCGAGTGAATTTTCCAACAAAGATAAATTGAAATTGAGTGCCTTTTCTTGTAGCAAATATCTCAAAAAGCACGTTTCCAAAACTTTCAGCAAAAGTTTCCATTTCAAGCTCGCTCTGTAGATAGTACACAAAAATATAACAAAGTTTTGAATTTGTTATGCAATATAATAAATACTGTTTTTAATGATATCGAAACTTTTCATTCTTTATATGAAATCGTGCTTTAAGTTTTATGAATCAGACTGGGAACATTTTAAAAGACAAGAGAGTCAGATTGTATTTTTTAAAAGAAAAAAATCTTTTAATCACAGTAAAGATATTTTTTTAAGAAACCCCAGACTTAATGAATGACTGAATCGTAAAATTGTTGAGCTCATTTCACATCTTTTAAAAGCCATTTAATTATTTCGCAGAGTTCAGCAATTTTTTGGGTTATTAAACTCTTTCATTTCATTTTTGCTGAAATGATTTAAAAGTAATTGTTCCGCAATGTTACAAAATCTTGTGAATGCGGTTGCACGTTCGAAATTTACCAGACAGTCTGCTGTGATTTTTGTGTCTATATGTTTTTTAGGAACAAAGCAAAAAAGGTCACCTATGAAATGATAATAATTCATTCTTGCTTTATTTTACATGGCAGTTTTTTGTCTAAACAAAAAATTCTTTAAATTAAATATAAAATATTCCAAAATTATGGTAAGTATTAAGTTTTTTTGCAGCTTTCGTTGATAATAAGTGTATTAACCTTTAGCAAATTTGGATTTATCTGGCATTATTAATGGCCATTGTCATTAATGGCAAGTGTAAGGCCAATAAAACTGCAATTAATCGAATGGACGTTGGAATGCAAATTTCTGAGAATCCTGTGAATTTAACTGAAGCAAACTACACCCAAGATATTCGCAATGAGCCCAAGAAAAATAACAATCAAGGGTTGAAACCTCTTTTGTTTTATATGCAAGCGAAAGTCAGCCAACTGAGGGACAAGTTTCGAACTTCTAATAATATGCACCATTCAACCAATGAGAGCTTTTATAACAACATCAAAATACCGAATTTAAGTTTCAAAGAAAAGATAATTCAGTGGGCAAACAAACGACGATTGGCGGCACTTAAATTAAGAAAATATCAATATGACCTAAAGGATGTGGTTGCGAACATGACCTATATGAATTCCAATGCTACAGAAATTTTCGATCCGTTCTTTGCTTTTCATATTCAGTATCAGAACTACCAGGCAATTGCACCATTACCATATCTAGGAGCCATGGGCGAACCATTCGAAGCTATAATAAAAACGTTATACATAAACGAATTGGCATATAACTCAACCCCAATTAACCAATAACTTTACTGGACATTTGAAAAAGAAAAAATGCGGAAAGTTAATCGTTTTTATTGAACTAAATACGCTTACATTTATAGAATTAATACAACTTTAAACACTTGTTAATGCAGCAGAATATTAAACAAAAATAATGTTCTTATTCTATTACTATCGAGTGAATTGCCTAGGAAAGGAAAACAAAGTACACATTGCTCTTATCTATATTGTGGACACGAACTCGCTTGGTGCCATCCTTTCCAGGAACATCCACACTTATAACCGTGTTGTTGGGGGCACTCCCGTCAGTTGTACCTGGCGAGCCAACGTCTGTAGATGAGATTTTAGGCGCAAAGTCAGCCTGTAAGGCATTCGTAGTCGCATTATCCGCTGTGTTAGCGGGTAGTTCTACATTTGCCACAAACCGAGTGGCTAATACGGCATTCTTTGCGGTTGTGGTGTTCGCCGGAGCTTCTGTGGTCGTATTGTAAACAGGAGTGGTAGCGTACGATGTGGAGTATACGGTAGTATCAGGTTCAACTGTTGTATCAGTCTTCGCTATCGCCTTAGCTGGTAGTTCTACATTTTCCACAAACCGAGTGGCCAATACGGCATTCTTTACGGTTGTGGTGTTCGCCGGAGCTTCTGTGGTCGTATTGTAAACAGGAGTGGTAGCGTACGATGTGGAGTATACGGTAGTATCAGGTTCAACTGTTGTATCAGTCTTCGCTATCGCCTTAGCTGGTAGTTCTACATTTTCCACAAACCGAGTGGCCAATACGGCATTCTTTACGGTTGTGGTGTTCGCCGGAGCTTCTGTGGTCGTATTGTAAACAGGAGTGGTAGCGTACGATGTGGAGTATACGGTAGTATCAGGTTCAACTGTTGTATCAGTCTTCGCTATCGCCTTAGCTGGTAGTTCTACATTTTCCACAAACCGAGTGGCCAATACGGCATTCTTTACGGTTGTGGTGTTCGCCGGAGCTTCTGTGGTCGTATTGTAAACAGGAGTGGTAGCGTACGATGTGGAGTATACGGTAGTATCAGGTTCAACTGTTGTATCAGTCTTCGCTATCGCCTTAGCTGGTAGTTCTACATTTTCCACAAACCGAGTGGCCAATACGGCATTCTTTACGGTTGTGGTGTTCGCCGGAGCTTCTGTGGTCGTATTGTAAACAGGAGTGGTAGCGTACGATGTGGAGTATACGGTAGTATCAGGTTCAACTGTTGTATCAGTCTTCGCTATCGCCTTAGCTGGTAGTTCTACATTTTCCACAAACCGAGTGGCCAATACGGCATTCTTTACGGTTGTGGTGTTCGCCGGAGCTTCTGTGGTCGTATTGTAAACAGGAGTGGTAGCGTACGATGTGGAGTATACGGTAGTATCAGGTTCAACTGTTGTATCAGTCTTCGCTATCGCCTTAGCTGGTAGTTCTACATTTTCCACAAACCGAGTGGCCAATACGGCATTCTTTACGGTTGTGGTGTTCGCCGGAGCTTCTGTGGTCGTATTGTAAACAGGAGTGGTAGCGTACGATGTGGAGTATACGGTAGTATCAGGTTCAACTGTTGTATCAGTCTTCGCTATCGCCTTAGCTGGTAGTTCTACATTTTCCACAAACCGAGTGGCCAATACGGCATTCTTTACGGTTGTGGTGTTCGCCGGAGCTTCTGTGGTCGTATTGTAAACAGGAGTGGTAGCGTACGATGTGGAGTATACGGTAGTATCAGGTTCAACTGTTGTATCAGTCTTCGCTATCGCCTTAGCTGGTAGTTCTACATTTTCCACAAACCGAGTGGCCAATACGGCATTCTTTACGGTTGTGGTGTTCGCCGGAGCTTCTGTGGTCGTATTGTAAACAGGAGTGGTAGCGTACGATGTGGAGTATACGGTAGTATCAGGTTCAACTGTTGTATCAGTCTTCGCTATCGCCTTAGCTGGTAGTTCTACATTTTCCACAAACCGAGTGGCCAATACGGCATTCTTTACGGTTGTGGTGTTCGCCGGAGCTTCTGTGGTCGTATTGTAAACAGGAGTGGTAGCGTACGATGTGGAGTATACGGTAGTATCAGGTTCAACTGTTGTATCAGTCTTCGCTATCGCCTTAGCTGGTAGTTCTACATTTTCCACAAACCGAGTGGCCAATACGGCATTCTTTACGGTTGTGGTGTTCGCCGGAGCTTCTGTGGTCGTATTGTAAACAGGAGTGGTAGCGTACGATGTGGAGTATACGGTAGTATCAGGTTCAACTGTTGTATCAGTCTTCGCTATCGCCTTAGCTGGTAGTTCTACATTTTCCACAAACCGAGTGGCCAATACGGCATTCTTTACGGTTGTGGTGTTCGCCGGAGCTTCTGTGGTCGTATTGTAAACAGGAGTGGTAGCGTACGATGTGGAGTATACGGTAGTATCAGGTTCAACTGTTGTATCAGTCTTCGCTATCGCCTTAGCTGGTAGTTCTACATTTTCCACAAACCGAGTGGCCAATACGGCATTCTTTACGGTTGTGGTGTTCGCCGGAGCTTCTGTGGTCGTATTGTAAACAGGAGTGGTAGCGTACGATGTGGAGTATACGGTAGTATCAGGTTCAACTGTTGTATCAGGCTTCGCTATCGCCTTAGCTGGTAGTTCTACATTTGCAGAAAATCGCTGAACTGATGGTGCTTTAGTTGCGGTTGTGTTTTCGAAGGACTGCGTTGTTGCAGTTGTTAGTGTTGGGTAAGTACTTGAAACACTGCTGGGATCAGGTTTGTCGGTTGTGACATTTATTACCCTTGCTATATTTTCCACAAATTTTCGCAAAGGAGTGACTTTGGTAGACTCCGTTGTTGTAGCTGTAGTATTTACTGGAGCTACTGTGGTCGTGCTATTCGTTGTTGGCGCTGGCGTTGTCGTAGTCGATGTTGTAGAGGGTTGTGTTGTTGTTGTTGTGGTAGCTGGCGATGTCGTACTTGTAGTGTTTGTCTGATATGTGGGTGTGGTATTATTATATGTAGGGTTGTAGGATTGTCGCTGGGGAGTTGCATAAGATGACTGGCTTTCGATCGGCTGTGGATATCCGTATGCGTACGGAGAGGGCTGCCAGTTATATGGTCCTCTTTGTTGCTCCATTAGTGATGGAGGTGGATTTATTGCATAGGGATCCCAGGCAGGCTCTTGATAAACGTAAGGGCCCTTTGGTGAGTATGCAGCAGGCAACTTACTCTCACAAGTGCTCAAATGCTCCAGTTTCCACGCTAAGATTAGAATGGGAATATGCATATCTAGAAGTTGTTCACAGTGTACATTGCGATTAGGGCTACTTACGATATTCGGTGTGGCAAATTGCATGTAAAAGATGACAGTAATTTGGGAATGTTCGTCTCGTTGGACCGATGGCCGCACAAACAGGAGTATAGTCATCCGTACATGATTGAGGACAATCGTTACATTCACCATTATAAATGACATCCCATTCTGCAAATGGATTTCAAAATATTAAAATGTAATGATCTTCATAACGGATCGCATGCTTTCCACTTACTTATTTGGTCCACGCAACTGTAGTAACGCGCCTCACATTCACTTCCAAAGTTTCTTAGATATCTCCGGTCATTCATGTGTGAATAGCCAACGGCACAGACTTTATCCTCCTCATGGGCAGGCTGACAGCGTATATAATAACCGCATGGCGAAAAGGGATTATAATGGCTAGTTCCATATCCCTGACCATATCCATAACTCCAGGCATGCGTGGCAAACAATAAAAATCCAATGAAATAGTAAATTGTAGACATTTTGAGAACGGTTTGTAGCCAATTGGTGGTCAACTAACCAGTATGCCTTGCTTAAGCCAGGCTAAGCTATTTATACTAAAAAAAATAAAACAAAATAGAAGCAAAACAAACCCCGATCAAACTGTAGGAGAATGACGCGACAATTGTGCTGTCATATCATTGAAATGTCTACGTGTTAAGAGCCCCATTTGGTTTGGTTTCGCTTCTATCACTTTAATGTTGCTTCTTGCTCAGCGCCAGACAGTTCTCCTCATTATTATTATTTGTGTTTTTTTTTTGTTTTTTAATATACTGTTTTTACACTTTTTTTGTTTTTATTTTACCATTGCATTTGCATTATGAAATATTAATTATCTGTGTCATATGTGGGCAGCGAGTTGCGGGTAGGTGGGCGAGGGGGCTAGTCATGAGAAAATATTCTGTGAATCGAATTCGTTGGAAATGGTAGCATTTCTTTTTGTGTGCTTTCATTATGAAATGTTTAAGCGTGTTTATTGTCAAGGTTACTTGATATCTACATTAAGTTTATATACTATATACAATATGTATGCAATATGCTAAATACTCGAATTCAGCATGTGTAATAAGTATTATGAAATTGCAGATTTTTCATTCATTATCGTTCATTGTTGTCAGCCTAAGCAATATAGTTTTAAATAAAAATTCTAAATACACGTGCATATCATTTTAGTTTTTTATTTAAGTGCAGCTGCTTTATTAATAAGATATATATTTTAGAATAAAGTGATAAATAAATGATATGTAAGGGCTACTTAAAAGTTGTAAACAATACGCGAAGCATATGAGTGTCCGCAGCTGGCCGCAGCTGAAGAGGCAGCCCTATAATAATGTGCTGGACTCTTGGTATATGGAGCCAAGGGGGATTTGTAGTAATTAGTTGGAGTTGGTGTTGCTTTTGGGCTGGAAGTGTTGCCCCGTCTGTCCTTAAGGCAGCCAGTGAACTTGAATAATGTCTGCGAGCCTTGTGTTATCTCTGCTGAGGAGTTGGCATTACATGTTGGATAGCCGTTGGCATCAGTTTTCCGTGAGGTTAAAATAAAGGTCATGATCAAGCCATTTGGTTGGCGTATGGTGATTGTAATCGGATCGATCTGTTGAGAAATTGTTTATGGAAATTAGAAACAAGTTGTTTAAAAATTGTGAATCTAATTGAAAATTAAACTTACATTATTTGATTCTGCTGTTGTTGTGGTAGGGGCGATTGTTGTAGTTGTTGTTGATGTGTTGGGAGGAATTTCTGTAGATGTTATTGTCGTGTTGGGAGCAATTGTTGTAGATGTTGCTGTCGTGTTTGGGGCAATTGTTGTAGTTGTTGTTGTCGTGTTTGGGGCAATCGTTGTAGATGTAATTGCCGTGTTCGGGGCAATTGTTGCAGTTGTAGTGGTTGGGTTGGGACCAGTTGTTGCAGTTGTAGTGCTTGTGTTGGGATCAATTGTTGTGGATGCTGTCGTTGTGTTTGTGGCAATTGTTGAAGATGTTGTTGTGGTATTGGGATCAATTGTTGTGGATGCTATTGTCGTATTTGGAGCGATTGTTGTAGTTGTTGTTGTGGTGTTGGAAGCAATTGTTGTAGTTGTTATTGTCGTGTTGGGAGCAATTGTTGTAGATGTTGTTGTCGTATTGGGAGCAATTGCTGTGGATGTTGTCGTTGTGTTTGGACTTATGGGATTTATTCCTGAAGATTCCGTTGTTGTTGTTTCAGGAGCAATTGTTGTAGTTGTTGTTGTCGTATTGGGAGCAATAGTTGTAGTTATTACTGTCGTTGTAGATGTAGTTGAAGTGTTGGGTGCAATTGTTGTGGATGCTGTCGTTGTCTTGGGGGTTATGGGATTTATTTCTGAAGATGTCGTGGTTGTTGTTTCAGGAGCAATTGTTGTGGATGCTGCTGTCGTATTAGGAGCAATTGTTGTGGACGTTGCTGTTGTGTTTTGAAGAGCAGTACTGGTTGTTGATGCAGTTGTGGAGGGTATGGTTGTCGTTGTTGTATAAGGTGCCTTTGTTGTAGATGCTGAAGTTGAACTTGCAGCGGTTGTCGTTGTTGCCGTTGAATTTAAATCAGTTCTTGGGGTGGTCACTCTAGTTGGTTCACGTGTTTGACTTGAGGTCATTGCATATGGATTAGCTGCATATGGATAGACAGCAGATAAAGTTTGCTCTGCGGGGCGCTCGTAAGAACTTTGATATCGATTTGTATTTGGCTGCCTCCAATAAAATGAACTATGCGCTCCAATCTGACCAAGTTTTGTTGTTACAATCGAAGAAGTCGCTGCAGCTGCATGTTCATAGGAACTAGCAACTGGTTGCTCATAATAATTGTTGATTGGATACTTAAGATGAATATTATTAGAGCGATAGTGGATATTTTGCATTACCGATGATTGCCTAGAAAGTGCTGGAGAATATGGAGAAATAGCTGCTACATTGTGATCTCTGTACGGCAAACGATGATGATGGAAAATGTCCTGAGCCTGGTCACAATAATATGGATCAGTGTCATGGAATTCTAAAATGATTGTAAGTACATGAGTATAAGGGAAATATTTTTCAATTGATAATCCAACTTACCTGGTTGTCCAGTATAAAAAAGTTGCTCATTGTATTCAGCTAAGTGACAGATATTGTCAAAACTAGCATACCGATAACCATTGCTGCCACAAACTTTTTCTCCACATGCAGATTCATAGGAGTTATACATCTGTTGCCTGCTTCTTGGCCCATTGGGTGGTTCATTCTGGCTAAAGGCCAGAGCTAAGGGCAATACGAGGACTAAACAATAGAACGCTGCTGCTGCTGTTGACCACATTTTACAAGTCTATGCTGAACTGATGATCTTAATTGGCCCTCTGTTGTGTATTTATAGCTAGCATGCCCAGCATCTTGCGAATGTGATAGACCTAGAGACATTCGGCCAATATTATCAATTTACGTGACCGTCTTATAGTTTTGTAATTGTAATTTAAGCCCACACTGCGATTCGTCTTCAATTTAATGGTTAGCATTTCAATGGTTAAAGCATAGATATATTTGCTAGAAGAAACAAAATTATGAAATTAAATCGTCAAATGGACGTTGAACTGCTTGATGGCATTTCTTATGCTAGTTCAATCATATCGACTGCTTTATGAACACAAAAAGCTTGCATCGCAGGCAGTTTTATCATTAGATTTGAATAGAGGACAAAGTGTACATGAAGGATAAGAAACCCATCGCATCCTCGACTTGCCACAGGATAAGAAAGTTTTCTTTTCTGCCTTTATTTCTATAAACCCATTCACCTAAATGATTTCGAAATTGCTCTCAAAGCAACTGACTTGAAATCTCTACCCCATCATAAGTTTGATATACAGTTTCTTGAATTCCTGTGGCTACTCTCGTGTATAACAGTTTTGCACTGCTTGCTGGCATATGTATAACATAACATTATTCTCAAATTCAAAATCCTGTCTGTTGTCGGTTGCCAGCTGCTTTGGGTCTTTCATTTAACAACTGTTGGCTGTAGCGAACAGTCGATGTGCCGTCTGCCGGTAAATCTTTGGTTTTGTTCTGTTTTTTTGGAATTGCTGGAGTGAACATTTTTTGAAGATTTTGATTTATAGTTGTATCTGCTTTGGCTTTGATTTGTTTTCGTCATTTTTGGCGTGCCGCAATTTGGGAAACATAAATCAATTTACATTGTGAATTGTGCGGGAATAAATGAAATTATTCTTTTGTGGCGAGACCAGTAAATGGTTAACTTTTATTTTTTGGGCCATCCAATTCAACGCAATCATATAAACATAAAACTTAAGGTAAGCCCCATCTTCCATCCACACAGACACACAAACAATCTATTCTATTAATGAATCGCATTAACTTGTATTTAATTTGATGCCTCATTGGTTTGCTTGAGGCAAATAAAGATTTTCAGCTTCCTGCATTTTGTTTGCTTGAATAATTTTTCATGCACTTGTTGTAATTGAGTGGATCGTGGGATTTTATTGTTATGAATTTCCATGCTATAGCCACTGCGGATATCTTAAAGTGTGATGCTCATTTCTTGAAAAAAAAAGGGAAACGAAACCAAGCAAAACGAATTGAATTTCATGTGAAACGTCAATACATTGAAATGATTTATTCAGACGGTGTGATGTAGCTTGTGTTTTATTTTGTTTTTTTTTTTATATACTAGCTCATAAATTCAAGGATACTCTGACCAAGTTGAATGGGATTGCAAAAGGGATTTGCAATTGGCCAGGCGAGCAACAGCAGCAGCATTTTTCCTGCTTGAATGAATCTAAAAAAAGAAACCAAATGAAAGAAAATAATAAAGTATCGTGGGGAGAATGAAAAGGACAGCATACCAGGCTTATTATAAAGATGGTATGCCATACGTACAAGCGCCCAGCAGCTCTAAAATTCTGGCATTTACATTTTGCGGTCCATGGGATGACACCCATCCTTATATTACACACACACAAACACACACAAACACACACACACACACACACACAACATAAATGTCGGTTGTGTTGGCTGGTTGCTTGTTTCGCTGGTTCGTTGGTTGGTACTGTTTGTTTGTGGAGCATTTCCCGTTGCGGTTTGTGATTCAATTAGCAGCTGCCGTGAAGTTCAATGTGAAGCTCTTTCTCTCTTTCTCTCCCTTCGACTTCCGACTGAAATGCCCGCATTATGCCGCCGGCTGCGGCATATGCTACAGACAGGCAGATAGACAGACAGTCAGACAGCATCTCGGTTATGAACTTATCTATACAAAAGAGAAGGACAAAGACTAAGATAAACAGGGCAAATGTCTTGTAATTGTATAATCATTGAGATGTGAACTCAAAACCAACAGACAGCTCGGCCTGAAAGTATGCAATATGTTGCATTCACACACTTGACAATTGATATTTAGCTGAATACACATGCATATGCTTGGGTGGATGTAAGTCTAGGTGGGCGTGTGTGTGTGTTTTTTTACCCTTTATACTCTCTGTCTCTATCTCTCTCCCTCTCTCTATTTCACCCTTCTCACTTTTAAACTGCATTGCAAACTTCATTTAAATATGAATTCAAATGCTAAAAGGGATTATACATATACAAGTGTCCGGCTCAAAGGGAATCCTCTTATATCTTTTTATTTTTTTTGCAAACTATTTAATTCCTTTAAAATATGTTAATTCCTACATTCAAACGTTCAACAACAAGCTTATCATGTAAAATCTGCTCCTCTAGAAAATGTCCCAAACAACCTCATGATAAAACGGCACTTCCCTGTGATTTTAATTAGTGAAAGGACCTTTAGGGACCTTTGATATTGAAATGATTCGAAATATCGAATTATATAGCATTATTTTTTTAGAATATAAGGAATGAACTGAACTAAGTTAAAGAAACGTTCATTTTCTTTGTGTTCCATTTTAAAGCTAGATCCATTAGATGTATTTCTGTTACATAAGCTACAGGAAGTTAAAGGAATATACATATTTGAAAAAACAACTTCAAGTGTATCTTATTTTTAAATGGTTCCAAATGGTCATGTTTAGGTATTGGCTCATTTGTTAATAGGGATTAGAATCATAAGTATATACAAATGGCTTTCTAGGTCTATATACAGATTTGAATGACTATAAGAGGCATTGGACCATAACTCCATTAATACAGTCATATTTTATGTAAGAGGTAAAGAAACTTTGTCCTAGTGTAACCCAGAGTCGTTGTTCTGTGTGTAATTTTAGCATTTTTTTCCGACTAAATTGTTGTTATTGCAAAGCATCAACTACAACCATTCTGAAAGACATATTTATCTTGCATTCTTAAGGCAACAATGTGATAAATGCTTTTCCTGTTTTGCAAATATGCTTCACTCACACATTCATATGTATCTATACATACATACATACATACATAGATGGACATATGTATGTATCCACATTCGGATTCGAATCTACAGCGCGTGGTGTCTGCCTTTTGTGCTGTAACAAGGCCAACAGCTAACAGCCAACAGCTCATTGATGGTAGCTCAAAAGAGGGCATTTCTTGGCGATGGCTAAAAGGGTGTTAAACGGCCAGTGTAGGGATGGGTGCAAAAACATTTGGTATGCTCAGTTATTGGGCATGTTTACATCACATTTACACACACATACACACACACATGGTCATAGAGAGACAGAAAACGGAATTGGTAAATGGCACTGCCTTTTGGGTTCTTGTGGTCAAGCCACAAATACAAATAAGTAGATGACAAAGCTTCATTTCAAAACCACCAGAACTTGTAGATATATCATCTAACAAGGGGAACTTCAGGTATGCGAATCACCGATTTGGATGAATTTTGGATATGTTGTAGAATACCCCGTCATTTGACGCTGTGTGAAATATTTCGGCGCACTATTCTATATTTTCCTAATAAATCGGCTTTAAAGTTATAGCTTTGGTGACTTATAAGTAAAACGCCGAGTGGACTACAAGCAGCTCGATGGTGTAAGGGGTAGAGGTCCTGCCTTAAATCGACGGAACTCTGGTTCAACCCCCGCCCGAAGCTAGTTAGTTTTGGGTTTTCATTTTTTTTTTTTTTTGCTTTTTCAATAATTATTTTTGTTTAATAGCGAAATAGGTCTTTTGATGATTTTTGATTGGATTCATTTTTTATGCCTTTACAAAAACATATATATAATATAGACGCAAAATAGACTAATTAACTTCTGCCTTCACATTTTTTGTTGTGATATAAATCATAAAAACATGATACCCGTATGTATATTTTCTCAAGACTATGAATATGTTTAAATAATGCTTTTGTGCAAAAACATACCAACTTTAAACCAATTTTAAGGAAACAAACGAAATAAAAATTTTGGAAAACCACTTTCTAATCTGAAGCGAACCATGCATACTTGAGCATTCCCTTCAATATCAGAGATGACAAGTGGAATTGCCCCGTCTTTGACGGGGATTTTACTTTAGTACAGTCTTCTTTTGATGAAATTTCTCGATTTTCTTCTATAAGCGTTAAGGAGTTTTGCATTCTCTTTATCATATTTTAAACTTACCTAAAAAATACAGTACATAATGGCGTGCGTATAGCTGGTATTACCTTAAGCGTACAAGTTAATAATAATAATTTGCATCTACAATAATTTCAACATACATAAAAAATGTTTCCAATTACAAATCATCAAAAGACCTATTTCGCTATTAGACAAAAATAATTATTGAAAAAGCAAAAAAAAAAAAAATGAAAACCCAAAACTAACTAGCTTCGGGCGGGGGTTGAACCAGAGTTCCGTCGATTTAAGGCAGGACCTCTACCCCTTACACCATCGAGCTGCTTGTAGTCCACTCGGCGTTTTACTTATAAGTCACCAAAGCTATAACTTTAAAGCCGATTTATTAGGAAAATATAGAATAGTGCGCCGAAATATTTCACACAGCGTCAAATGACGGGGTATTCTACAACATATCCAAAATTCATCCAAATCGGTGATTCGCATACCTGAAGTTCCCCTTGTAAGTGGACTTTAAATAAACTTCAAGTTAACCAACAAAATGTTTAAATGTTTTAGATAACACCAAGGTAGTGGATAGTATTTTGAACCAATGTTCGATTTGTATAATTATAATACATACCTTAGATTAGATAGATAGATATAGAATCGTATCTTTGTCTTGGACATGGCATAATAAAATTGATTAGATTGGTTAATCTGTCGGTTCTTTTCTTACGGTTTAAAGCTATTAAAACGAAACTTTGTTTTTTATGCGCAGCTGCACATTCGTCTGACTAGTATATAAAAGTTCTCTAAAACAAATAAAACAGAGGGAGACAATCATACATAAAGCGTTTACAAGTGCTGTGTTAGTATGAGTGAGATAAAAGATAACTTTATGTAAGGGTGATGCAGAAATTTATAAATACTTTAAGAGTATTTGGTACAAGTCTTTCGTATGCTAAAATGATGGCTGCAATTCTAAGCCATCATTTTAGTTCAGTGGCAGATTTTTGGGGTCAAAAAGAAAAGAGTTTGAAGTATAATACAATTTTATTGATGCCTGCAAGAGTATAAAGGCTGCACCTTCAAGGCATTTCAGCTCTCAATAACTTTTAGAGCAGCTTTGAAAAAAGGGTTTGGGTTTTTTGATTTGACTAAATTTCCAAAAATTGCTTAAGTACATTCCCAAATATTCTTTTAGGGGTCAAACTTTTTGGTTTTCAGTTGTTTTTATTTAAAGTGAAAAACTCCGAATTCAATTCTCATTATTTTCCCTAGCAAACTTTTTAATTAAATTTTTGTTTAAGCAGATTGAGGTTGTCCGTAAAGGTGCCTAAACAAATGCCTAGATAAGGAATAACGTTTACGTTTACTTAAGTAGGTATAGAAAAATCTGTTGCTTTTTGAGAGGCTTCATCTGCTTCAGATATCAAATATTGGATTGGCAAACGATCACTTTCAGCAAGTAAAAACGAAAGGACATGTCATTTAGATGCCATGCACGATGAATTTCTCATTAGTTAGTGTGTCTAAACAGGGGCTAAGCAATGCTTGCCCCATTGCCAATGCCACTTTTGATGGTCGATGTTTTGTCGGTTGTTGTTGTTGTTGTTGTTGTTGTTAGCTGTCCGAAACTGTGGAGCCTCAAGGCCCACTGAAGTGGCATGGCCCATGTCGCCATTTGGTCGTTTCGCTATTTTTACAACATAATTTGGGTCTCGCGGACTCCCCTCCCCGTTCCTTGACACACTCACTTACCCACTTATTATGTATATACATATATACACATCTAATATATACGGATGTGTGTGTGTGTGTGTGTGTGTGTGTGTGTGTGTAGATGTTAGTGTTGTCTAGGGTACGATGGTTTATGATTAAAACTTCAAGTTACTTTTGGCCCAACACACATCACTTGCATGCACACACACACACACACACACACACAGAGTGTTACATACTCATACATGCATAGAAGTATCTGAACACATAAAGTACACACTCACACACACATATGCTGCGCATTTATTTGTAGTCGACTTTTAGGGGGTCGGCTCATATTAAATTTTTCATGTTTGCAACCAAAAAAAACAACAACAACAACAACATCATGAAGAAATACCAACAAGAATTGAAGAAATAACATGGAAATTGGATTCTATTTCATTGCCGGCGCCATCGTCACAAATGTGTATAAATTTTTTCCCCCCTCTCTCTCTCTCTCTCTCTATATCTCTTTCTGCTTCTGGTTTTGGTTTTGCTGCTGTTTCAGTTTCAGTTTTCGTTTTTGGTTTCTTTTTGTTTTTTTGTCCACCTTAGTCACTTTAATGTCATTGCACATAAAACAGAAAGAGAAGAAAAACAACAAAATAAATAAATAAATATACAAATTTTTTTCGTAATTGTACGCTTTATGTATTTTTAATTTATTTTATAAATTTTTTTACTTTGCCTTCTTCTTGGCTTGCTTTTCTTTTTTATTTTTTTTTGACGCTCCTTTAGCTGTCCGCTAAAGCATTTGCCTTTGATTAATTTTGCAAACATATTTGCCCACTTTACATTTTCTGGTCATGGCCCATGGCCCATGGCCCAAGTCCTGTCCCTGCCAGTTGCCAGGATCTGCTCATGGGCTTGCCCTTATACTTGTACTTATGTGTATGTATGTATATTTCCTTCGTATATATTTTCTTAACACAAGAAGTACATGCACTTTTTTGCTGTCAACTGTTAAGCCACAGGAAATATATACAAGTCAAAGTTACAATGGCATTTATATATGCTAAGAAGATGAGAGGGAAGGGGCGGGAAAAATGAAAATTTATAGCGTATTATAATGGTCGTTGTGGTCCCCTTTGTTGCCTTATTGTATATTGTTGTTTGTTTTCTCTCCTTGTCTTGTGAAATGCAATAAATTAAATATATGACATTTTTTGTTTGTTTTTTTTTTTCCTTTTTTAAATTGTGCAATGACATTTTTTCTTTGCCGTAATTCAATACTTGATTAATTGCTTCTGGCCAAATGATCGATTATTTTTTCACGACTCTTCTTCAATTTCCTTTTGAATTAAAGAGACAGTTTCGTTTTGCGTAATGTTTGTTGTTCAAATCAAACAAAATTTGGGTGAGAAAATTAACAAAAACAACAACCAAAAAAAAAAAAAAAACATTGTTGACTGTGTTTAGCGGCCTTTAGTTGGATTAGCGTTTAATTTATTAAATTTCCGGGATGCTACACACACAGACACACACACACACTCACACCCCCACACAGAGCCGAAAAACACACCCAAACAACACTTACACATTCATTTATGAAATATGTATAAACAAACATTTCGAATTTTTCAATGTTGCCATAACGAAATAAATATTCCCTAAATTTCTATTCTGCTATAATAAACAATGAAAAACTCATTGAAATTGAAATGAAATCGAAAGTTATCTAAACTGATCTACGAAAGTGAATTTGGGTTATGATTGCCCCTTAAAGTATGCGATAAACTGTTAAATAATTCAGTTTTTGAATGGAATTTTTTTGATATACATAATTTGGAATCGAGTTCGATTGATGACATCTTTATAAATCTTCAACTTTTATTCATCTGTCAGATCTACTAAGCCATACGGATATAGTAATTGTGTTCTTTCAATTACTTTCGAGTGATCTATTGTAATCAATTTTGATCAGATACAGAACATTTTTAAATCCTACTCACAAATTTATTTATTCCAAGTTCTGTCTACACTATAAAACAAAATTTAATTGACCTAAATTTTTACTAGAAAAGTATAGACTAAATCTTTTTGATTAGAAAATGTTCGATATTCTTGTATTCTAATAAATACTATGATTTCGAGTTAAAGTATAAATCTTTCTAATGATGGAATGTTTTTATTAGAACATCAAATTTCGACAACCTTTTTGGCTTCAGTTCGAGTCTTTTCGCTTTGTTATGTGAACCAAACGAAAACATTGACTTTGTTGCTTAGTGTAAAAATGCTGATTAGCTCAATTAAAGCCAATAAAATGCTTTTGGAAAAGCAAAGTCAAAAAAAACCCGCACAATTAATGCCTTTAAATTTCATTTATATTTTAGACTTAATGGCTTAAAGTAAACAAATGCGATTATTGGATTAAATAATTTCGTTATTCTAATCACTGAAATAAGCAATATCTATGTAATTGTCAAAATTATAAAGAAATACTTGAAATATCATACATTATGTTTTTCTTTTGTAAGGGTATATTTGTATTTTATATACACACAAAATCACATTGCATTTGTCTGTCTGTGGGATTTCAATTTGATGCTTTCTATTTATTGTAAACAATGGGGCGTATACGCAATCTAGAGTATCATAGAGAGAGAGAGAGAGACAAAGAGAGAGTTACGGGCAAAAGGGGTTTTGAAATAAATTGTGATATGTCGATTTCACAGCCGTAAATATCAATTTGTTTGCCAAAAAATAGAAAAAACGCAACAGGAGAAGAAGAAAAAAAAATGAAAAGAAAGATATAAAACAAATTCCGCTTGTTATATTTCTGGCAACGACTTGAGCATTACCCATTCTCACATAAAGTTGTTGATTTTTTCATGTTATAAGTCCTCTTTTTTGTTGTTTTGAAAATTTATAATACATTTATCGTGAAATAATTCAAATCAATTGAGGATAATACCAGCAAGAGCTTAAAACTTAGTAAAGTGTCAAAAATTTGCTGTAGAAATTTCAATCTCACTAAACTTGACAATGAATATATTTTTAAAATGATTGAGCATTTATTTTTCATACGATATACAAGATATGCCCTTTCTGGTCCCCAGTGCACTGAGTATCGAAGTAGAATCAACACAGATTTATTGGCCATGATACTGTGGACGTTGATTTGTGCTCTGTGGACATGTTATCCCACTGGCATTCAAATCAAATACATATTTACTTATCTAAGCCCGATAAAATCCTGTGCCACTTAAAATTTATTTCAGCAACGCGTCGAATCAGAGTCAGAGACAGAGCTCAAACAAACACAAGAAAGACCAAAACACTTCAATCCAATTCAACCGCCAAAAACTTTTGATTTATGTGGCATGCCACACAGCATGTCAATAATTGGCTCAAGATGCCATCAAATCTCAGACATACAGTGGAAGGGAAGAGGGGGATGGGGATGGGGATGGGGAGTACATGAGGCTGGATCATGACGCATGCGGCCTGCAGCTGGATTTTAAATTTTAACATCACGCCTTCTGCTGGTTAAATGTTTTTCTTTTTTTTTTTTTTTGCTTTGTGTTTCCTCTTGGCTGGCGCCTCCCCCTCAAGTAACATGCGATGTTTACAAGAGGTGTGAGAAAAGCGCCACAAGAGAGCCAAAGAGTTTCTTGCCTCCTTTTGTTTTAACAAATGGGATCTAAGCACTTATTGAGTAGAAACTTTTTCGCGCCAAAAAAATTTGTGTATTTTTTGGGCCCAAAATTTACGCTGTGTTTATGCAAATTTTCCGGTTGTCTGCCTTTCTAAGAATAATTTTTATAAATTAATGCCAACATCGGCTATCGATACAGTTCTAGGGCCGCAATGTAAGGACTTTGGGACATGGACCTGGCATAGATAGCTGGCCATCCACCTTGCCAAGTGTAACCTTTGAACATTCTAAGAACCAAAAGGTTAACAATTCGAAATTAAAATCCAATTTTGACGAAAAAGTCTTCATAATTCAAAATGAGATGTGATTAGTTCTTTCAACCGAACTAAATTAATGTAAATTTGTGAAGAATATTATGGACTACACGACGTATGCGCAATATCTTTACTCAAAAGTGCGAAAAAGGCCTGAGTATTAATGGGTAAAATTTGATATGAGTATCCAAATTGTATTTTGATTAATTAAAGAGCATTTTACACCGACAGTTTTCAAATTTTAAATGCACTTACATATTCTAAGTCAAAACCAAAGCCAAAGTCAAATCTGATGATCATTTGGCTAAGAGATTTTGGTAAAAAACCAAAGACCATAAAAAACGTCGGTAACCAAGCAACTACAGAAAAAAAACAGCTAATATCATATATTATCTATGTAAGCATGTACATAAATATATTTTTATGTTTTAAGTTAACCTTACTCACATTCATCATCAACATGCTCGCCAAGCTGATAAGGAGAACTGATAAGGAAAATTAAATATGTCTACCCAAAACAAAATACCTGAGAACGAACAAATATTTGAGCCAAGTTAAAACAATTTGAATATAAATGGAAATTTATGTCCTGATGTCCTTGTTGTTGTTGTTGTAATTGTTGTTGCTGTTGCTTTTGGGTAATGCAAAGTGTTGCCTTGGGCATTTGTTAATTTCCGCTTTCCTTTCAACCAGCCACATACCAACAGTCCCTACTCCCCCCCACCCACACACTGTTGCCAATCTGTTCCGCCCAGTGCACTTCATAATGGTCGCTCTATTGTTTTTTGTTGTTTTTTTTTACTTCCATGTTTTTTAAGCTTTTAATGCTGTTTTATTGTCAAAAAGATAAGGGCGCCACAATGGGCTGAGAATATATTTAGACTATATTGAAAATAGATGAGCAAACGAGAGCGCGAAAAAAAAAAAAAAAAAACACAAAGGCAATAAAGAAACCGGCCCGGAAAGTCAACAGAAGAAAAGGTAAATCTCAGCTGTTCATGTAGCAAGTAGCAAGGCGTTAAGTCAATTCTCAGGACCTCAGACCTCAGGAAGAAAAATTTCAAAAAATAACTGCAATCTGTTCATGGGAATAATCTCAAATTTAGACAAATCATAAACTAAATAAACTAAATGATAGATTTTACCCTCTTAAATTCTTTCAATACATCTTTGGAATGAATAGGCTTCAGATTAAAGTCTGTTTACTAACTTGTCTAGTCGGCGGACCAAAACTAGTTGGGAATTACAGCTAGATGAGGCGCAAAAAGTAAAAAGCTTTAATGTTCAACATAATTTCTTTGCTACGATTTGTTTACTTGTTTAATATATCAAATTTATTTATTGAATTCCAAACAAAATAAGATCAAATGGTTAATTGACAAATTCTTGTTAAATTCTGTAAATTATGAAAAATTATTGTAGATTAATTTGTTCTATAGTTTTTAGTAGATTTTAAATTTAAGTTTTGGGCTTGACTATATCATTGATTTAGAGGTTTTTTGAATTGCTATTCCACTTCTTATCTTAGGTTGTTGAGATGCATCCCTCTTTTGTTTCGGTTGTGGTGCCTACTGTCACGGTCACTGATCCAAAGGTTGCTCCACTAAGGGTGCATGTTGCTGCCGTGCCGTCACTTACTGTGGTTGTTGTGGTAACACCTGCGATCGTTTGAGTGATCACAATATTACCCGTCTAAAGGATGATATGAGAGAAAAGAAATCAAGTGTAATATAATTGGTATTCGATAATGTGTCTATCAATATTAATTCAACTCACCGTTGCAGCTGTTGTAGTTGTTGTTGCAGCTGTTGTGGTTGTTGTTGTTGTCGTTGTTGGTTCTGTAGTTGTTGTCGTTGCTGCCGTTGTTGTCGTTGTTGCTGCTGTGGTCGTTGTCGTTGTTGCATCTGTTGTTGTTGTGGTTGCAGCTGTCGTCGTTGTCGTTGTCGTTGTTGGTTCTGTAGTAGTTGTCGTTGCTCCCGTTGTTGTCGTCGTTGCAGCTGTAGTTGTTGTTGCAGCCGTCGTTGTCGTTGTTGGTTCTGTAGTTGTTGTAGTTGCCGCTGTTGTTGTCGTCGTTCCAGCGGTTGTTGTTGTTGCAGCCGTCGTTGTCGTCGTTGGTTCTGTGGTTGTTGTCGTTGCTGCTGTTGTTGTCGTAGTTCCAGCGGTTGTTGTTGTTGCAGCCGTCGTTGTCGTCGTTGGTTCTGTGGTTGTTGTCGTTGCTGCTGTTGTTGTCGTAGTTCCAGCGGTTGTTGTTGTTGCAGCCGTCGTTGTCGTCGTTGGTTCTGTGGTTGTTGTCGTTGCTGCTGTTGTTGTCGTCGTTGCAGCGGTAGTTGTTGTTGCAGCCGTCGTTGTCGTTGTTGGTTCTGTGGTTGTTGTCGTTGCTGCTGTTGTTGTAGTCGTTGTAGTTGGTGCTGCAGTTGTCGTCGTGGTCGTTGTCGATGTTGGCGCTGCGGTTGTTGTCGTTGTGCTTGGATTCGCTGTAGTTGTTGTAGTTGCTGCTGTTGTCGATGTCGTTGTTGGATAAGTAGGATAAGTGGGATAGGTATATGTGGGTGTAGCAGTGGTTGAGGAAGCATCCGTTGAGGCGGCAGCCGTTGTGGAAGCAGCCGTTGAGGTGGCAGCCGTTGTGGAAGCAGCCGTTGAGGTGGCAGCCGTTGTTGTTTGATATTTCAAACCATATGGCTTATAAGCAGATCCACTTTGTTGGCTATAAACTTGATATGGTCCAGGTGCTTCGGCAATTGCCTTTGCTCCATACATGCCACTTGCTGCCGCATAGGCAAAAGATCTTGTATCAGTATTCACACCATATGCTGCCGGCGCAGCATTCGAATAGACTTGTGAATAATATTGAGATGACGATGAACTCTTTGATGTACAATAGAACAAGTCGGTGGTGGTCATTTCTAGGAAATATTAAATTGCGATTAGATTAAAAAGGACTTTTATTTAATGCATTTTGCTTGCTCACCAGCATTGCCCGTGAAGAGACGCTTCATATTGTTGGAGTCCAGTTCACATTTACTAGAAAATAGTTGGTAATCGTATCCTGAAGTGGCACAAACTGGTTTTCCATTCGGTGGGCAGTTGCTACCGTAGCTATTATCCCCATAAATATAGTCCTGAGGGTCAAAACCATATGAACCATAATCCCCGTAAATGTCGTATTGTCCTTGCGTTCCGGTGACCAAAATCAAGGATATCAAAAGACCAAAACGAAGACTTGCTGTTGACTGCATGGTTGAGCGTTAGTTCGAGAGACGTTTGAAAGCCGTATGGAACTGATACTTTTGCTGCTTGGGTACCGACCTTTTATGATCGACCTGGCCACAGAGACTTACGACTCAACTTCATCGATATCTGCGCCTTCGGCCAATGCGTTCACATAACAGTTGGTTCTATCGTCTCCATTTCCACATCGCTACGTGTGTGCCTTTGGCACACAAACACACTTACCCATATGTCGAGGGGTGGGGGGGAAAAGCTCTCCCGCTTTTGATTATTATTATTATTATTATGCTGCTTGGTCTTACAATCTCAGCGTTATGTACGTGCAGAATGTCAAAGCGATTTACATTGTGCCATCATTTAGCATTTAATATAAAAAACAATTCAACTGATTTTCACTGTGTTTTGTGAATGAATTGATTTGCACTTTCCCCACATGTTTCATTCATGTCAATATTATAGTTGGTATTTCTTGACTTTTGCATTCTTGTATTTGCCCATCAAATTGTTGAAAATTAATTAACATAGCAATCGTTTATAAAATATATTCGACTTTATGAATTACAGACCTTATTTGCCGCCAACTTAATCTTTTATAGAGTTCTGTAGAAAATGAGGCAAATATTCAACAATGTCTTAAATTCCATTGCTTATCTAATAATTGAATTCTTAGCCATGTGAGTCACCAATTTTGATCAAATTTTGTTGTAGATTACTCCTTGATTCGGCGTACTATTCACTACATACGTTGCTCATTTTTACTTATGAATATTACTTTAAAAAATGTTAAAAATTCAAGCAAGATTTGAGTCCCTGGGTAAATTAATTTAGTGTTTTAAGTAAGAGGACCTATTCTTATTTGTTATAACATTGAATTAAACATTAAGTCTGCTATCTTTTAAAGACCAACCATTGGGAAGTATTCAATTTTTGGTCGTAACCATGATTTTGTATGGTCCCCAGCTAAATGGTATCTCCACATAACGATTTATCTTTATTTCTTTAGCCATAGATACTCAAAGGTTTTAAAACTATATAAGCTTAAAAATATAATGCCCTTGTGGTTTTAGCCATATAATTTGAATCAAACCTTTACTTTATTAAAAAAAAGGTCGACTAAAATATTAGAAAAAAGAATTCTACATACCTACATAGGTCGAATAGGTAATTTGTAGGACAAAATAAAACAAATTTTATGATAATCCCGTATACAATTTATTTACAATTATTTAAAACCAATAAAATTGGTAAGAAAGTTTATAACTATACTTATAATTGACATACTCTATAACTTTTTTAAAAGATTTAGATTCAGATTTAGATACAGAGCCTGATTAGAATTGAGTACTATCAAACGATTTTAATAAAATGTATTTCAAATATAATTTCTCCACAATCGAAGTTTCTCAAAGTTTCCACAATTTCCATACTGAATCATGCAGGATTATAGCGTATTACGATAATAGAGTAGTATACATTTCTTGGTTAATATCTTGTGTTTTTATTAGATCGATCATGATCTAAACATATATATATGTACATATATAAAATATACTTATTCCATCATCAGGTTTCTTTTAATTCATGGATTTATTTTGTATATTTGTATCTTAGCTTATTCAGTTCAATTAGTTGCGTGTGTTTTTATTGTGGGAAAAAAGTTTGTTTTAATTATTTTTCTCAAAACAAACAGTTTGATGATATCTATCGATGCTAAGATGTTTCACGCATAGAAAATTAAATGTTCTTCTTTTCATTAAAAAATAAACCAATAACCTATATACAAATGAAAATTTTTTATTTAATATTTGTTAGATTTTTGTTATATTTACATTATCCCTCAAAGTGTATCACATACATACATATATTGTCATAAATTACTATGAAAAAAGAAGAGGCGGCAGGAGCTGAGTTTTTCCATATGTTTGATTTTGGTCTTTATCCCTTTTGTAGTTCCATTGAAGTGTTATAAGGAAAAGCACACACATATTAAGCAATTTTTACAGAATGACAAGAGCAACAACTTGTTGCTCTTGCCCCCATAAAACGTCGGCAAAGCAGTGCGCAAGTCTTTTGCCTATAGTGCCTAGGTTTTTGGTGGTGTTGGTCGTGATGATGATGATGAGAAGAGGAGCAAAGAGAGAGGATGGACAGGGCAGGGCCAAGGATGAGCACGAATCTGGCTGGCTTTGTTGGCCCGACACTCAGCCACTTGCCAACACGATGTTCGCCTGAACGGTCGACATAAACAAAACGAACGCGTCGCGGCAGCATCTTGGCCAAAACCAAAAGCGAAACATTTTGTATTCCGGGTTCATGTGTTACGCGATATAAATACCATAATCCGAATCAATAGATACAATTTACCTATAAATATACACAATAAATTTAATAGATATATCCATCAAGGCATGGCCAAGTGCTTCAATTAGGAAGAAAAAAATTTTCCAAACTGTAAGTTCAATTTTTATTTATTTATTTAGTTAAATTCACTCGCTGAATAGTATCAAAAACTATGAAAATTAAACAAATAATATAATTAACTTTCCAAGAGTATTTCCCGTACATCTTGATTAAATTAAAATTAAGTTTATATCACTGAAACTTTTGGACAGAGCTCGTTCAATCATAAAAACTTTTGCCAAAAAGTAGTTCTAGAAAAGCAAAAAAAAAAAGAAAAAAAAATACAAGTAACTTTAAGTTGTATTCGAAAAAAATGTACCACAAAAGAAAACCAAAAACGAAAAAAAACATAAAACCATCAGCGAAGGGGAAAAAATGACTGAATTAATTTGCAGCGGCAGCAATTTTCACATTGAAGCAACAAATTAACTAACTAAATAAATGAGCATAGTAATGAAGACCCACATAAAAGCATATGATTGTATGTACATTTAGATAATTGGGAGAAGAAAATGAATATTCTGTTTATGCTCTATATACTCTAAGAGAATATAAACGGGGTATGTATATTTTGCTCTATACCCAGTCTTTTTAATTAGTTTTATCTACTTAAGGGAAATATTATTCAACATTCTGCTTCTTGAAACTCTAAACTGACTTTAACTGATATATGATATATTTTCAAAATCAGGCGGAATATCTTCCGAATTTATGTAAACGATGTCTTTCAGACTTTATTATTATTATTAATTTTGTTTAACAATGCAGCTTAAAATCAGCTTCAATCAGTGAAGAGTTTAATTGTCACTTCGAATAACTTTATATTGAAGGTATCAATTCGATTTTGGTTCAATGCCAAAACTAGTTGAGAATTATAATAAACTGTCATTTTCTAATGTCATTTCTTACGAATGGATTTGAAATTTTTCTTTCAAAGTTTAAACGATTCCCATGGGAAGAGAGGGAGAGCTTAAAAAATTAAATGTTTCAAATAAAATAAAAATTTTGTAAGGAATAAGAAAAAAAATTAAAAGTAAACAAAAGCGCAAACTTATTCTGATACAATTCAATTCACAATTTGCCAAATTTCATTTAAATAATATTCATCTTTTGTGTTTGTTTTGTTATTCTTACTTGCTATTTGTAAGAATTTCTTCAACATTTTATTTTGTTTTTGGGTATTTTTAAGTCGTTAGCATGAGCGAATTATATTCTCATTTTTGGTTTTTGTTTTATTTTTGTGTTTTGTCTGTTATAATGGAATAATTCATTTACTATTATAATTGTTACAATAATTGTTGTTGTGTGTGTGTGTGTGTGTGTGTGTGCGTAATGATATTGAGGTTTTGACTCCGCAAATATTATCATAAACCACAATTTCAGTCTAGTCATTGCTATTTTGTGAAATGCAGAAAAGAAACAAAAAAAAAAATAAAAGTCATCAATATTCATCAAATATTTGCCTATATGCGAGGGTGGTATGATAAATTTATAGCGAACGACCATTAATCTCCCATAAAATATACATTTATAAGGAAAGAATTCTTTTTAAAAGATTTTAAAAAAAGTTTATCGATAACTTAAAAAAGGAGACTTTATTTTCCATTTTGTTAATTTTGTTTTTTTTTTTTGTCTATTGTAGGCTCATGACTTTTCGAATTGCCCTCGTATTTAAGTACAAACGATGAATTTTAGCATCTTTCTATTGCTCTAATTACGGCAATTTAGTGTCATCAATTCAATATTTATATTCTACCTACTGCTAATTAGCAAGAATGACATTTATTTTTCCATTTATTTCTTTTTCTATGCCATACACTTCCGTAAAAATGTGTAGTTTGGTCAGAAGAAACAAACTTATTCGTTTCGGTTTCAATTCAATTTACTAATTTCTTTATATAGAAGCCATATAAAGTTCAATAATATATTATTACATATCAAATAAAACTAAAAATTGTCACAGATAACAAAAGTATATGTTACTTTTGGAATAATTGGGCTTACTTTTATCTTTTCATCTGGTCCAAAGTCATTGAAATGTTCTCCGCTAAAGGACATGTACAATTCGGCTAGGCCAAGTATTTTGTTTGTTGGTTTTTGTGTGAAATAAATTTCAATTTGCAACTAATTAATGCATAGCAAATGGCTGATTTTTAATTATAATTTACAATTCACAAAAGACAACGCAAAAGAAACAAAAAACCACTAACAAAAAAACAGTAAAAAATGTTATTAATCATTGAGATAAATAAAACCAACAAATTTACTTTGTGTTACCACCCGCTAAGAAATGACATGACATTAAATTGCTGTACACTTATGTATATTTAGTAATTAGAAAAAAGTTTGTTCTGAAATTATATTCAACAGAAAATGCTTCATTTGCAATAATTTATAAAAATTCTTAAGAATTGTAGATCAAAGTTGATGGAATATGAATGGCAATAAAATATTGTAGAACAATAAATGTTTTCAGCTCATTTGCATAAGCTTCAATTTCCATATATTTCCACATAAGAAGTATGAAAAAAATCTGGTTTTCCATGATGCTTTCTTTTTATATCTAAGTGTTTTTCTACTATTCAAGTGGAGCTTATTGATAGCCTTTCAAGTGTGTTATGCCAAAGAAGGGTTGTGTGAGTAGATAAATACTGCATAAGCTTCCAAATGTATGCAATAATAATTCGAATTCTGTTTTATTTATACACAGTCACGCCCATGCCCATGCCAAAATACACTTAATACGCCCTACAACATTAACATCTTGGACACGTGGCATATACGCAACATTATTTTTTCCTCAATATATATTGCATTGAATTGAATTTCACGAATCCCTTACAAAGGAGACAATATCAACAAAAGCAACAACAACAACAAATGCAATTAATGCTCATTAATGATGCATGACATTGTCTTGGATCCTTGTCAACAGAACTTTCAAATTTGCGATGTAACACCAGAACAGAGACAAACACAGAGAGAGAGAGAGAGAGAGAGAGAAGGGGAGTGAGACCGAGAGGGCGACAATATAAGACTGGACAGTCAGTCAGTTGTTCGTTCGCTTTGAATTGATGGGCAACAAAAGCTGCCAAGTGGCCAACGCTAATTGCCTTCTTCTTTTCCTCTTTGCCTTCGTTGTTGATATTGCCTTTTTGCAGCTGGCAACTGGCAGACAAATGCAAATAAATTACATGCAAAATGTGTCTCCTCTTTCACATCCCCCACCATATATAAGCATATTATACATGTATGCATATATATACCTATCTATCTATCTATCTATCTATCCACAGTTAAACGCATAAATATATAATATCATGCAAAGTTAGCTGGCTAATAGATCTATTGTGACTGTGGTTACAGTTAATTGCAAAAAGCTGTTTGTAAAAATTGACAACAATTTATATATGTTTGTATGTAGGTACTTACGTAATCATTTTTTTCAATTTCTAATAACCAATTGCGATGTGAATCTATGGCAATCAAGTCACTTTTTGTCCCATATTATTCTTTCACAGATCACAAAGAAAGTTTAAGAGATGTCATAGATTTCTTTATTTTTGAGTAGTTTCCAAACCAAATATAAAAAACACAAATCAATAAAAAGTCTATATCGAAATCCTTGTTAATTTTATTTTGCATTTCAAATGGTGGAGGCGTATACTAACCAAGTCTATAAGTAATTAAGATTTTTTGTGGGGGACATAAGCATTTTAACATGGCTTTTAATTGTTTCTTACAATAGTTTTAGCCAAAAACTAAAGACCACAAGTGTTTTTTTTTTTGTTCTATTTAACAATAACATCAGCTTAATAATTTGTAATTCTCAACTTGTTTTAGCATTCAGAGAGTTGTATGGTCATTGAAATTATAAAGTCATCTAGCAAAGTCGGGTTATTATAATGTTTTCTGGCGCTTAGTTTATTTAAGGCTGTTTACTGATTTATTCTTTGATTCTTTTGCTTTACGCATTTATAATGGTTTCATTAAATTCTGCGAAAGAAATTATGTGAAAATAAAAACTGCTTTCAGCTTACAGTAGAAATGGTTCTCATGGCTTGAAAGGATAATTGAAAACAATCAAGAAACATTAAGTCAAAATTTAATGAAATTCCTTTTCCAAATTGCAAGTTAAGCTCAAAACAAATTGATTTTCAAAATGTAATAATTCGTAAAAAATTGAAAATTAATTTCACGTTTTCTTTTTCGTTTTGTTTGTTGAAGTCCAACCCTTTTCTTGTTCAGTTACAATCAATCAATTCAAGTTTCCTACAAACATACATACATAAAACCCAAAGAGAAACACCCGTGTAAGTATGTATAGCGAAAAATAAAATAGGTATATTTAGGGCAAAGCTGGATGAGCCGTATATATGTCGACATTGAATGGTTGTTGTTAAAACGCAATCAAGTGGAATGAATTTTGATTAAAAATATAACAAAGTTAGGCAAGAAAACTTGCTCATCTCCAGCTCAGTGCATACATATTTGTATTGTATGTCTCTGTAACTAGGTAGTTTACTATATACATAACTATATACACATACACCTTACATATACTAACTTACTTTTATGCTCGGTGGATCGATATAAAGCGCATTTCATTTAACTTTGCCCTATGGCATTTGCTTTGTGGCAAAATGCAATTAAGGTCCCCCCCTTTTGACATGGACAACTAATATTTAAGCGTTGCAACTAATTAGACAACAAACTGAATTCTCATATGTATGGGTAAGTGATAGAAAAAAGTTGTATAGATGATAGCAAATCAAATGAATTGTGAGTTCAAGACAAACCTTTGTAGAATTATCAAACTAGCATGCAAACACACATGAATGGGCATCATCTCTCTCTCTCTTTGTTCCTTCTTGCAGAATGACAACCATTGGCAATACTGAGAATCTGGAGCCAGTGGCCACCACCACGGAATCAATGCCACCACAACCGCAGGATGATTTACGTCTATTCCTTAAACATTTGTATATTCAATGTTTTAATCGTTATGCAAAGTTTACCCTAAACGATGGCAATATCACATCGATATTAACAGACCAAGACAGAGGTTAGTTAGTTAGTTAGTTAGTTGGAATAGTTTTGTTCTTCTTTCATCTTGGCTTGACGCAGATTATGATGAGAGCGATTTGGAGGGCAACATTGATATGCAATACGTGGATCAAACGGCGGCCACCAATAATGAGCTTCATGCCACAATATTTAGCACCCCCCTGGCTGCTGGCGTTAACAACCATACGGATGTCTTCTGTCCCTGGGACTTTGATGGCTATCGATGCTGGCCACCCACACCAGCTGGCACCGTTTTAAGTCAACATTGCCCAGATTTTATTGAAGGTTTCAACAGTAAATTTCTGGCTTATAAAACGTGAGTTCCATGATGAAATCATAACGCTACCTTAGGCTATATCTACAATGCTTGTTTAACCAAATACATAATAGACTAGCCACAAAATATAAACATAAACACAAGTACTTGGTCGTACCAAGATTATCATTGTGAAATGAATGCTTGTTACTTTCTTTTTTTGCAGTTGCCTCGCAAATGGTTCTTGGTTTCGTCATCCAGAGAATAATAGAACCTGGTCTAATTACACAACTTGCGTTGACCATGAAGATTATGAGGTAAGCAAAATACACTACTTCTAAACTATATTAATCATATGAGCCACCGCGGGGCCTGTAGCAACCCAAAATATAAGATTTTGGAATCATAATGCAAATTACTAAATCACTTTCCAATAAGAAAGTTAGAACATGAATGAAAGTCGATCAAAAACGATTCGCAAAGATTATGGTTTTTTTTTTTTGTTCAAATATTTTCGACTGTATTTTGGCCAATTTCAGACCGATTTCAAAAAGTTAAGTCTCATTTAAATTACAATTTAGTCTACATAAAAATGGTATTAAAAACATTAAAATTTAAAACAATAAATTTTTAGCTGATTTCTAAAAAAAAATTATGAATATGATGTATCACGATTTTTAAAGGAAAATTTAAAAAAATTAGGTTCTCGATATTTCAACCCAGATTGACTTTAAAATAAATACATGAATTTTTCAAATGCTTCCTAAACTGACTTAGTTAGAGCTTTATAAATTTTAAGTTTATTGCAAAATTTTGGCGTTTTTTGCCATTTTTTTGGCTAGCTTGATAAGATATTCTGATGTTAACCATAATTTACATTCTAATTCAAAATGAAAACCTTAAATAGGTTAAATAGGTTAAAATTTGACAATGTTACAGATTTGCGAAAGTTCAAAATTGTTGAACAAATTTTGGAGAATTTTGCAGAATTGACTAAATTGCTTATAGACAAGCTACAGAGTAAATGATATTTGTTTTGAAGTGAATGTCATATTTTTTGTAAGTCAGTCTTACAATACCTACAAAAAACAAACGAGAACTGTATAAAGTGAACACAGTGGATGGTAAAATTGAAGATGCTTATACATAGAGTATTAGTCTCATGTTTAAAAAAAAAAATTTTGTTTTTTGGTCCAAGAAAATGCTACCACAAAATGATAGATGATATTTTAATTACATCTCTGATGCATTTGCTTTAATTACTTTTAATCATGAAAAACAATTATAAAAAATTCCAAACTTTGATAAGAATAATTTGCCTGCAGTTGGTACTTGGTGTTAGCCACCTTAATTAAGCAAATTGTGTTTTTCGTTTTGCAGTTCCGGAAGTTTGTTAACCAACTGTATGTGAAGGGCTATGCTCTCTCTCTTCTGGCCCTGCTCATATCAATTATCATATTTCTTGGCTTCAAGTAAGTGTTTTTCTGGTCACTTGGTCGACTCGGTATGTGGTTTGTGGCCTGATTGATGACTGACAAGCTGTCTGTCTCCCCTCTCTGCCCTTTTAGATCCTTGCGTTGTACCCGCATCCGCATTCATGTACATTTATTTGCCTCACTTGCCTGCAGTTGCATTGCTTGGATATTATGGTATGTCTTTGTGGTGGAGCAACCAGACTTGGTTGCCGAGAATCCGGTAAGTGAAAGCCTCTTAAATTTAGTCAGATTTTCCACTTGACTCGACTCGAGAATCAAATTGTAATCACTTAGCCCTTTTCGTCTTGTTATAGCCCTGGTGCATAGCTCTGCATTTGGTCATCCTTTACTTTATGCTCGTCAACTATTTTTGGATGTTCTGTGAGGGTTTACATCTGCACTTGGTTCTCGTTGTGGTATGTACTTAGAATGACTACCTGACTATCCCATATACTTGCTCTTGGCTTTAACTCGAGTTTCATTCAAATGCAAATAGCCATAATTGCTGTACAAGTTTGCTTTTAGAATTTTTGCATTGCTAATGTGATTTTAACTCTTTCGCTTTCACCTCCTTTTTAAAGGTTTGCTTAATGTAAACTTGAATATTATATCTTTGACAGGTCTTTGTCAAGGACACAATTGTAATGCGTTGGTTTAAGCTGCTTAGCTGGCTATCACCGATTCTCTTTGTTTGTGTCTATGGCCTGGCACGCTATTTCAGTGGCATTGATAACAAACAGTAAGTGAAACCAAAACACTGATTGATACATATGTATATGTATGTATGTATGTATACATAATCAAATATTACAGCTGCTGGATGGATGAGAGCTTGTTCCTTTGGATATTCTCTGTGCCCATTACCCTATCGCTTTTGGCCAGTTTCAGTAAGTATAAAAAGAAAATCGTTTTTGTTTTTTTTTCTTGTTGGCATTAATTATAAATGTGATAACATATGCAGAAAGAAAAATATTTTTTTAGTGAAATTCAAAGTGTGTTTAGCTTAAAGTTAACTTCTACTATTGACCTTTAACAATAAGGGCCAAAAAAATTTATTTTTGTTTGCCATAAATTGCACTTTAGATAATAAAGGACTGAAATGTCGAAATCTCGTCATTAAAATAAAAATAGATTAAAATAGGATTTGTATTTTTTTGCCAACCGATTATATAAACTAAACTTGAATGGTTTTTTCTTTGCATACTTTTAGGGTTTATTCCTTATTTCTTGGAAATATTTAACCTAATTTTTAATGAAAATTTCATATGTTTTCGGTGATTTTAAGTTAATTCAATGCAATTAAACACAAAGTCAGTTAGATATTGACCTCGACTTCTATTAACACATAGAACCACAGGCTGTCATATGGCTGTAAAATGGGTGAGCTTTGCCCCCTAAAGTCTACAAAAATCAGCCGAAAAAGTGGTTTACAACAAATAAAGATATTTTGTAATATCCTGTGAATAAAAATATAAGTCTCTATTTTTAATTGCTTATAGACGATTTCTAAGATACAAGGCATACGAAAAGTTATAATTTTTTGAAAACAATGTATACTTTAAGGGACAAAATTTACCCTTTTTACAGCACTAGGATCTGGCAATGAGCCGGACAGAATTTGTACCTGAACTTTGGCTCATACGATTATTGGCAATAAGTTTTAACAGCATCCAAACATTCAATATATGGACCTTAAAACGCTATAGCTACAAATTTGCTGATGATCGTTTACTCTTTATCCACTTTCAGTTTTTCTGATCAATGTTTTGCGCGTCATCGTACACAAATTGCATCCGCAATCGGCCCAACCAGCCCCATTGGCCATACGGAAGGCGGTGCGAGCTACAATCATTTTGGTACCCTTGTTTGGGCTTCAACACTTTTTACTACCCTATAGACCGGATGCTGGAGCCGATCTGGATCAATTCTATCAGCTGCTCTCTGTCGTTTTGGTCAGTTTGCAGGGCTTTGTGGTCTCGTTTCTATTCTGTTTTGCCAATCATGATGTTATATTTGCCATACGGACATTGCTTAACAAATTGTTGCCCAGTTTGGTATCCCCGCCACCAGTTGGGAGTAATACTGGACAATTGGCCACCACCACGCCCAGTCGCGAGTTGGGCGTGTAAACGATATGAAAGGAGAACCCGTCGAACTTATGGTCATGTACGAGCTAATTCCGCACAGGCAATGGCAGAGCAAAGATTTTAGTAAATTCTGAAAAAGCGACAGACAGATAGAGAAAGAAAGAGAGAGAAAGAGAGAGAGAGAGAGAGTGAGAGAGAGTGAGAGAGAAATGTCTATGCCAAGCTTCTCAGCAAATCTGAAAGGACACTACTGTTTCTATCACAAAAGGATACTGAAGAACTTTATCTGCTACCATTTATATCTTCAGGGCATTCCAATTTACTAACACACGAATCAGAATGGTACATATAAATTTAATTTTGGGTTACTGGATCGTAGAACCAAAATTTTTAAATAGCAGTGGACCAAAATAGAGCAAAGCTCTCTATGTTCCGTCTAAGTAAAAAAGGAAATCAAAAGGAGAACAGATTACGATGAGATTACAACAAAACGTTTGAATTCTTTTTAAAGAAATAAACTCTTAAAACCGAACTCACCATATATCATAATAATAATACGTAAATGTACCTACCTGTCTTACTTTAAGATGAAAAAAATAGATATTTGGTTTCTATTTTTTTTTTTTTTTGGTCACATGTAGAGAAACATATGAAAAATATATAGTACTATATAACGTTATATCATTGTAGCTTTCAAGTTGTTATGTGTATTATATAATATTCATATATCTACTCAAAAATTAAACTACAAATAATAAAGTCAGTTAATACCAAAAACAAACAAAGGAGAAACAAAAGCAGACTTTGATTTGCGTTTTTCGAGATATTTTATAATTTATCTATGGGTATTTTAGTATGGGTTATAATAATCTTGATCAGGATGAAAAGAAAAGCCCAATTGATAAAATATATTCAATACCGTTTGTTTGAGTATACTACCAAATATTTTCATACTTATCATCGATCGATTCCAAGGTTAAAAGAATGAAACCAAACAAGATTTTATTTTTTTTTTGATTTTATAATTTGTTTTTATTTTTTGTTGCATCTTTTTTTTGTTCTTTTGTATACCATTTCTTAAGGTTTTCTTATTCACAAGTATTAAGTTTTATGGTGTTGATTTCAATTTCAAATTTTTAAATACAAAAAAAGAGAGAGATAACAAATGCGAAATATAAGTAGATCTTAACTAATATGTTTTTAAAAATCGAAATTAAAAGGACATTCTCCAAGTCTTTTCTAAAAGAACTGAAGTGATTGAGGAACATTTAATCAATCAATGAAAATCAAAAAATTATTGAAATGTCGCCTATATCTGCCTTTGAGCTTGAAATTTTTGTTTTAGTTGTCTCCAGTTTGAGATAAAAAGGCATATTTCAAATTATAATTTAGTAAAGCTTTGTTGAAATTATAAATTATGATTTTCATTACATTCTGACTATATATCTTTCCAGTTTTCACATATAGACTTCGAAGCATGATCCTGTATAAATTCATATAAAGTTTCATTCGATTTAGGATACATATGTACATATATAGACAAATATATGTATGGGATAAACGCACACAACTTTATGAATGTTTACTTGTTTGAGTAAATCGATACCTTGAAGGATGTTTGTTTGCCAATGTTTGTTTCATCTCTTAATTGAGATCAAGTCCGGAACAAACAATAAACAAGATTCTGTGTATCATTTGGCCATATAATAAATTGCAAATCATCTTGGGTAAGTGGGTAATTGTGATACATACCTATTGTATGTATTAAGAGATGGGTAAGAAGTATATAGATTGATAACTGATTGATAAAATCGACAATAAATGGTTATACATAAATATATACATATTATAAATTTGCTTACATAATTTAAAAACAAATGCACAGAGAGAAAGAAGAGACACACAATAATAAGTATATGAATAAGTATATAATAATTAAGCAAGTTATTCTGTTATAATCAAGTCCTTTATATCTATATAATGTATAGATATATATATACATATGTGTGTTTGTGTCATGTGTGTGTGTGTGTGAGTGTAAAAGTGTGTATTATGCTTTAACTTTACTTTTGTTTTGTTTATTTATCTTAACTTTTTTTTGGGCGCGTTCCGTTGACTAAGCGGCTACATATAATTTTTGGTTTTTGGTCTTTTTTTTATTTTGTTTAAATTATTTAATGCAAATTCTTCAATTTAAAGTATATTTACTTAGCCTTAATATTTTATCTTGTTCTCTTAATTGTTGTTAACTTACATTTGTCTGTCATGTTCTTTGCAAATGTTTATATTCAAAAGAATTTGCATAAAAGAAAACATAAAACACAAGAAAAACAAAAGAGTTTTCGTTTTAGAATGTGATTAGACATATATATTGTAAAAGGCTTGTAAAGCCCTTATAAAAAGTTATCCTCGTTTAGAATGATCATGATCTACATACATATATTTATATACATATATTTATGTATATTATTTATTTATTTATACATTATCATAACCGTGTTGATTGCCATTTCAGATCAGGCCTCGCATCATATTTATCCAATATCCATAATTTTTTCAATATTTTTTTTATGTTTGTTATCATTTCATACACTAAATGAATATTTTTTCTCTTTTTCACTTGACTATTATTTATTTTCAAATTAGTTCAGTTTTGTTTGTTTGTTTTTTTTTCTGGTATTTTTGTATATTTTAAAAATTTTCATATGGAAGTTGTTTTAAATTTATCAAATTTATTCGTTTTGAATCATTTTCTAGTTAGTAATTTTATTAAATGCATTTAATGCTTTGTTTATGATGATTCTTTACATTCAATTCATATTAATTAATATTATTGCAAATATTATTTTTTTGTTCGTTTCGATTTTCTTGAGTTTTCAGTTGGGTTTAGTTTTGAATGTTCTGGTTGTCTGGTTTTCCTCTTTATCAATGCCATTTCAATTCAGAATTGTCTTGGTTGGGTTAACAACATTAACAAGTGATTATATATTAGTTTAAAACCTTTCTAACTAAAATCTGGTTGAGACCGAGGGTTCTGTCATAGTTTTTTCCACTTTATTGACTTGTAATCCTCAACTAGTTTTAGCATAAACAATTTGCTCACCTTTTTGTGCTGCCTATGAAATAAGCTTCATTGTTGTTGGTTGGCTTAAACTTGGCTAATTAATAAGTTATGATAACAAAAGTCGCCATCAAGACTATTGGTTTGAAATTTTTAGCAGATTAAACTGAAGAAAATGAATGCTTAGAAGGTCGACTTTTGTTTGCTTCACAAATCTGTGGTCAAAATGAGATAAGGATAAGCTACAGGATAAGTCAATTGGTTCGTCGTTGCAAGTAAACGGCTTTTTGATAAAATCCAAATAATTTTTGGAAAGAAATTACCAATATTCTGTGTCTTTGTGGGTGTATTTGAGTATATGTATTTCATTTGCTCATTTATTCATTTGTATTTTAAATGTATTTCACATTTTTAATCATTTTTGCATTTCGGTTTCTTCTGTTTAGTATTTGACATGACTATCTATAGTCATCCATACACACATTTATAGGTGTGTGTATATTAATAAATTTCCACTAAAAATTCTTTGGTTTCAAAAATTGTATAATATATGTATATGTATTTTTATTTTGTTTTTAAATTTTCTTGGTGTTTCATTTTGTTAAATTTGCATTTGCATTCGCCTTCCAATGGATTTGTTATTAAATATATTAATATTTAAATATATGTATAATTATTTGATACATCGAAATATAAGGACTAAAATGGAGTAACATTTCGTTTGGTTTAGCCCTCACAATGTTCAGATATACCTATAATATATATATATATGTATATGTATATACTGTATATTGTATAAATTTGCTGCTTGCCATGTAGATGTGGCAATTATTTAAAAAAAAAAAAATGCCTAATTTCACACACATTACCAAAAAAAAAGAAGAAATATATTGTTTTCTAAACTTCTCCCGCTATTTTTCTGAGTATTCAATTCATTTTTTGGTTTGTCTCTAAATATTTACTAATACTACACACTCACACACTGATTGTAATTAGCTCTACTTATAAAAAAAAACACAATCAAATTTTAGTGAAAAAACAATTTTAAATACCATTAAAAAGCGCTAAAATATTTTTTTTTAAATAAAAAATCTAATAGAAGTTTGTTTTTATGGAGTTTGGAGTTCAGATATTTGCAAAAACTGTTTGGATTGAGTAGATATCAACAAAGGCGAAGCTAAATGCGTAAAAGTACGAATATTTGCCCCTTGAAGTATGCAATAGTATATGATTTTGGAAGTTAATAAAGGGATTTTTAATTGTATTCTATGTGGTTAAGTAATAAAAATTGTTTTCCAGTTAGTTTTTTATTGTTTGTGAAATCAATTTGCCCATTTGTTGCATACTTTTGGGGACAAATTTCATTCACTTGACTTGTTTAGAACCGCCACTGCTTATGTGAACTATGTAAAAATGCGAGTGCTGCTGTTTATTAAGTATTTTTGTAATTAGCCAAGTAACTAATTAGTTAGTTATATCATCAGCTAGTTAGTTAGATTTTTGTGAACAAATATTCAAAATATAATAGACAAATTCTGCATTTGCTGAAACTTTTTACTCTAATGTTTTTAAAATACGATTAAAAAAGAAAACAAACGTTTTTTTTTTGTGTTTTAGTTTTTGGTTTTTGCATAGTTTTTTTTTGTATTTTTTTTTTTTTTTTTTTTTTGAATAAGTCACACATTTATTTAATAATAAATATATATTTTGAGTTCGGTTGTTTTTTGGTTTTTATTATTTGTTTTTTTTTTTTTTGTTTTGGTTGCATTTTAATAAGTTGTAATTATAAAAATGGAATAATAAGTAGGCATAATAATATATAATGGTAATACAATATAATAAGTTATGTTTGTTTGTCTTTTTTATTTGTTTTTTTTTTTTGTTTATTTTGCTTTTCATTGTTTTGTTTTTTGCAAATTGTTTTTGCATCATTTTTTGACATACAAATATTGAATATATTTGGGTATGATGTTTTTTTTTTGCTTTTTGGTATTTGGTTTTGTTTTTTATTCCTCTTTTTAGTTAGACGACAAAAAAAGATTACATATATTATAAGGTTTCTATATATGTATGTATGTATGTAGGTGTGTGTGTGTGTGTGTGTGTGTGTGGGTGTGGCTGTGGTTGTGTGTGTGTGTTGTTGTATGTCAATGTTGTTGTTGTTGTTGCGTTTTTATTTTGTTCAAAAAACCGATTCATGTTCTTGTTTTTGGATCGTTTAATGCGGCTTTGGTTGTTGTTTGTTTTGTTGTTTGTTTTGTTGTTTGTTTTTTTTTTTTTGAATAAAATTAATGTAAAATACGTAATTAATAATTAATTAATTAAATATAAGTTGATACAATATTATAACATTGGTTAAGTGAATGCAATTAATTAGGTAATTGATTTAAGTAGACATAAGTTAATGAAATTTGAAGTAAATTTATGCAAAACGAACACAAAATGCAATGCACAATACAGTAAATACTGAGGTGAATATCCCTCCCTTCCCCCTCCCACACGATCATCCTTTCGTCTCTCTTCACTTCCACTCCTCGCCCTTTAAATGTTGTAGAAATTTGATCACTCTTTAGGATTTTGATCTGATAATCATGTAAGAGTTTGAATACTTTGCGAAAAAATCTCAAAATCAAAATCAAATGATTTCCATTTTGAAACGGGAGAATGAATGGCAAACCTCGTTTGGGGGGGAGGAAGAGGAAGACACCTGTTAAATACCTTTCGTTTGTTCGTCATTCATATGTGCTTTAAGTTGTTTGTTCTTCTCTTCTTGATCTTTTCCGTTTTCTCATATATATATATATATATGTCTATATATATTTGTGTGTGTGTGTGTATTTGTGTATTTACTCTTATGTATGTCTATGCTGAGAGATTTACTTTCCTCTTTCATAAAATTAGCAATATGTTTTTTTGTTTTTAAATTGTGGTAATTATATTTTGTTTTTTGGTTTTTGTTTTTTTTTTTTGGTTTTGTTTTTGCTTTTATGCTTGCATTTAGTCAAATGAATAAACACATTAAATAATTTCGTTACGTAATATTAAATATTCAGTTTAATTAAATATATATTTGAATAAGGAAATTGAATTATATCTTAATCGAAGGAAAAAAAATTATAATAATAATGAACAATATATGACTTTTTTTGGAAATTTTTTTCATTTTGTGGTTTTTTTCTTCTTCTTCATCCTTATGTCCTCTTGTATTTGTAGGTCCTTAGTCCTTGTGTCGGTGGTGTTTGAGATTTTCACGCACCTTTTTGCAAATTTTCCCATTGCCTTTCAATAAATTAATTGTTTTTTTTTTTTTTTGGTTTCTTATGTAGTTTGCTTAGTCAATTTATAGACATTTGTCTCTTGTTTTTTTATTATTATTATTATTATTAATTTTGTTTTTTTTTTTTGGTTTTTGTTTTGTTCTAAACTTGTTGGTTGTTTTTTTTTTTGCCTCTTTTAAGCTTTGTTTTGTTTATTTTTTTTTAACAAAAATTTTTGTTGGTGTTTTTTGAGAAAGCAAAAACAAGAAAATGAAATCCAAAATGAAATAAATTTTCACACTTAATTATAAGTAATTAATTTCGCTTGTAGTACATACATGTAGGTATTAGAAAAAGTAGTTAATTTTTGCTAAGATTTCGTTAAGTGTAATCATAATTAAATTTGATTTAGCGTACAAATCAAAATGTTTTAATACAATCAAACGTATATATTAATTTAAGATTCAATTTCGACTAACATGTCAACCCGCGTATTGCAATACCAAGTCAAACATAAGTACTTACATACATACACACTGACAAACCAATACAATACACATACACTTGGAGAAAATTTTGCCCATAACTTGGCTAATGCTCACAAACAAAGTCAAGTTTAGGTTTAGTTGTAATTCTTAACCGGTTTTGATCTTAAAGTTGTGAAAACTAGCCAGATCAAAATGTTTACCTTTCTTTTGAAACTATTTGCAGTTGAGGAATTTATTCTGTATTCTCTGCTAATGTGTCTCAGATTTTTCACCTGTTTATCTCAAATCTTAGTGAAATTTAAAGAAATTTTTGAGAAAATTTATTTATTACTGAGCCAAAAAGTGAATGTTACTGACTTTACACTGCCCAAAATTGAACTTGGAATAAGACAACGAGCATAGAAAACAAAGCCATGACCAATTTATTTATGTGTAGCCTCCTCGATGACCTTGGCCACACTGACTCATCGGCAGTATTTGTCTCTCTTTTAACTGCTAATATATAGTTTCTCTCAGTGTAATGGCAGTATGTAATGGTAGTTGCTATGTAATATGTATGTAATATGATGCCTTTAGTTTCCTATCATGACCAAATCAAAGAGTAGATATATATTTATATATATATATATATATATAGTATATATAGTATATACATATATATATTTATATATTGAAACACAAACCGTATGCGTTAGATATAGAGATTTAGATGTAGCTTTCGCCATATCCATTTAGTTTAGTTTTAAAGTTTATGGTTTTTGGTTTAGTTTTGGTTTTGGTTTTTTCTTTGGATTTTTGGTTGTCTTAAGTAGTTTTGGTTTTGTTAGTCTTAAAGCTAACCTGCAGCACCCGATTGCCCAGAGTATAGCCGTTGAGTGATTGTATGGCCACCACAGCCTCATCGTAGTTGGTCATGGTGACAAAGCCGAATCCCTTGCATTTGCTGGTCTGCAGATCCCGTATCACCTTAACCGACTGGACGGCTCCGAAGGGTCCAAATAGCTGCCATAGCACATTCTCTTCGGTCTCGGGGGCCAGATTATAGACGAATATACACCAACCGGATCCAGTCATGGCATTGCCGGGCAATATGGAATTGGCCAATAGATCACCAGCCAGCGGGGAGTATCTGTTAATTTAGTTGTATGTAAATATATATGTAAGTATATGTGGATAAATGTTGTATATATTACGATAATTCATCATTATTTTTTGTTGCACAATTTGTCTTGGTTAAAGATTATTACAATTGAGGATTTGGTTTCGGTTTCATTATGGTACATCAATAGAAAATTATATAAAAAGAATATGTATAAATGTTTTAAGTGATATTTGAAAGTGTTGCTCTGTGTGTGTGTGTGTGTGTGTGTGTGTAAGTGAGTGTGTGTTTGTGTCATTCGGTGTGTGTTTCCTTTCATGAATATTAAACACTTAGTTAACAAAAACTAAATTTAATTCTATGTTTTTTAAATATGTACTTTTTTTTTGTTTTTTTTTTTGATTTGTTACATGCTCAAAATATATATATGTATGTATATATATATGTATGATCGTGTGAGGGAAAGCGATGGGTTATGGGTTTGGACATGGGCGTGGTCAGCTGGCCACCATTACACTGTGCTGCCAATTTTCAATTTTCGATTTAAATTTTAAACATTTGTCTGCCTAATTTGGATTGCTATTAAGCACAAAAATGTAATCGTTCCTGCTCTTCCCAAAAAGAATAAAACCACAAAAAAAACACAAATGAAGAGAGAAAAAACTAAATGTTAATATAAAAAAATCAAGAGAAAAAGTATTTAATAATAATTCACATATATTTGTAGTTGAATGTGTTACTAAATTCAAATTCTTTGAGCATGCCACAAATTTTTAAGATTTTTGAATTGCGTAAAATTAGAAATGTTTGATCTTAAACCGAATCAACCTCGTGGTTTTTGGCAAAATCGATCAAATTTAAGTAAACAATGCAAAGGAGAATCTACAGAAGTGAAGTAGTGCAAATTTTGCCCCCTAAACTATGCAATAGATACACACTTTTTGGCTTAAAATGGGTTTCGAAAGCAAAACACTCTGCCATTTGGCAGGACTAGCGAAATACAGTAGGTAAATTGACTTAAATTTAATTTAATAAATTGAAAAAAAATTCACAAAAACTTTAATCTGAATTTGTAACTTTGCCAAATTTTAAGTGAGACAAAAATTCCAAAAAAAAAACTGCAAACAATCTGAAGCTCTAATTTTAATTTTTGCGATTTGACGTTCGAATAATGTCTCTCAATCTATATTAAAACCTCGAGAACTTAGTTTTTGGTCGATTTTCCAAAAATATTGTGATGATTTTTTGTCAAAAAATCAACTATACATATTTATTGTAATTTAAAAGTCTTTGATGGCATTTAAAAATATGATAAATCGCAATTAGTCAAATCAAATAATCAGTACTGCATACTTTAGGGAGCATATTTTAAGTCAATTTCCATTCCTAGATCCATCTTTGGTAAACAATATTAAATATAAATATAAGTTTTATTTCAAATTAAATGAAATCAAAGAAAATCTCAATTGAAATTTCAAATGAAAATTATAGAATTAAGTGAGAATAATACAATAATGTGTGAGAAAAGAATATGTTTAAGTTTATGTATGAAAATATATAACAGATACACACAAACATTTAAGTCTAAACATTTATTATTAAAGTGTTCATTTAGTTTAGTTAATGACATATATATATATATATATATATATATAGGTATATATACCCGGAACTCATGCTGAATATATTTTGGCGTCAAGTTTAAGGACGAAAAATGCAATTTTAAAAATTTTTGAAAAGGAATTTAAAAAGAATTATCAAATGCCTATGGCAAAATTAGCTTAATACATTTCACTTAATTTTACATTTCCAAATCGATCCTTTAAATATTTTTCTATCGGAATGACAGTCTTATTTAAAAATTTATTGATCAATTATATCTGTCAGACTGAGCAACAGGTATATAATAGTCGAATTAATGTCGACTCGAATATTTTTACTTTTTGTAACGAATTTTGGCATTTTTGTTTTTTTTTTGTTTTTTGTCATTTTATTTATTTATATTGGTGATTGTAACAAAAAGTAAAATCAAAAAAAAAAATCAAATCAATGACAATTGAGTATAGTAATTAGATGTGTAAGAAAATGAATAAATCGGAAAATTCACCTTTGTAAGCCCTTGTTAATCGCTAACATGGGACTTTTTCCAATGCTAAAAATGATGAGAGAATTTGTCAAAGAAAAAAAGAAAGAAAAGAAGAACCGAAATATATGGCCACATAAGAAGGTAGGAAATAGAAAATTAAGTGTTAAGTACATAATAATTCTTGAACCCAATATTGAACATAAAACATAGAATTTATACGGCGAGACGAGGAATATATATGTATATACATACGTGATATATGTATATATTTCAAATATTCATTTTCGAATGGTATTGAAATGAACAAAATAATTGAAACTACAATTGGAGTGTAAGATATTGTGCCAAGATCTAGGATCTAGGATGATAAAATGAGCAAAAAATTGGTCCCCCAAAGTGTCCTTTGCATACTTTAGGGGAGCATTTAGCACTCCATAGATCCAACGCTGACATTTGGCATGGCGAACACAGACCGAAACCCAACCAATTAACCAATGGACAATCAATTCGGACTTCTCCTCTATTGGTAATTAAAGTGAAACAGACAAACCGCAAATGTGTGTCTTTGGTCTGCTGTTGCTTCCAAAAGGGATAGACGGGGTCAGATTCAACAAATCGAATGGGTAAAATGGGGTAATAGATGGCGAGGGCGAGGGTGGTAGGGGATTCGGGGAATGCAGTACAAACCTAATACGTCCAGCGGATGGCAGAGCTCCGGCTAGACGACGTGTGGCCGCTGCCGCCTGTGGCGTCAGGTATGCGGTCAATGGTGGGGCTATCTGAGCTTTGGCGCTATTGCTTGGATTATTGGCAAATTTGACTGTTATCGGTTCGGCATAGCCCTTAGGAGTTTTTCCATTCAATTCTTGGATGGCGCGTTCAGCTTCGTTGCGTTGATCGAAACGTATAAAACCGACACCCTTCGATAGACCTAAATGAATAAATCAATGATCAATTCTTATTAGTAGTAGAAATTAGTTTCATATACTAACCAGAAATATTATCACAGAGTATACGAGATGTAATTATTTTGCCAAACGATGCAAACATTCCCTCCAAGTCTGGTTGTGATAGATTTTTCGGAAGACCCGATACATATAAATTAGCACCCTTTATAGATTCTGAACTTGGACGGGCGTATGATACTTTAATAACCTTATTCTGCAAACGCAAACCGTTCAGGGTGTTCACAGCCTTCTCAGCATCCTCGGCGCGTACATAGTTAACAAAGCCATAGCCCAGACTTTGGCCTATAAATCGAAACGTATCGAAATGTATTTTAAATGATCTTGATTCTAATCTTAATTGGCATACCTTGCTGCAGAGCCGGATTGAGTGCAGTTAACGATGCTGGCAAGACTGCAAATGTATATATAATAGAGAAATTATTACATAAATTTCACGAAATTCAACTAAAACAGAAACACATAACATCAATACATATAAAAAACGATGTCAAGGGATATGAAATGTCCCCTAAAGTATGCAAAGGGCATAAATTGTTATTAATTTTAAGTTATTTGACAATTTAAAACGTTCTTTATGTTCATTGCATACTTCAAGGGGCATCAAGTTTATCATTTATTATTCCTAACTAAAAAAGTATAGAAAATAATACATAGGATAGGCAAAAAACAAATATTATATACAATACATATATACAACAGATTTGGCATTCTCTTTGATTATAAACAAAAATGCTTTTCGCTCTCATTTATGTAAAATATTATATCAATTATATAATAATTACAATATTATAATTGTATGATTTTGATAAGTATATTATTTGAAAGCTCTCGTATCATGAGAGTTGACAAAATAATCAATGAAATGTGTACAGAAAGAATAACTAAGAAGAACTATACCCTTGCAGGAGTTATTAGAAAATTGATCTGAAGGATAAAAAGAGGTGTTTCCGATCTATGTGTATTCTTACTTAGCTCATATGGAGCCAAGTCGATATACCTAGTCCGTCTGTTTCAATCATTCTCACAGACATTTAGTTGCTATCCAAGATTTTTAATACCATAAGGTAGATAAAGTACTCGAGTTACCCAAATCCCATCATTACAATAAATATTGAACATTTGTTGAAATTCTTTACACCTAACAAGGAAATTCAACTATTAAACTTTGGGCTTAATTAACCAACAATTAAAAACGAAACTCGTGTTTAATAAGAAGAAGATGGTGGGGCACAAATCGGCTGTTCAGGATTGAAAACTGTCAATGGAAAAGAAGTCCTAGATGACTTACTTTTTGCAGAAAAAAATTCTTCTAATTGTAAGACGTATATATATATATGTATTGCATCTATTAAGAACAGACAACTATAACCTAAACCTTTTATAAGAGAAGCCAAATAACCGAAGAGAGAGAGAGAGAGAGAGAGATTATTTAAAAGTTATAGGTATGTTTTTCAAATCAATCAAAGAGTGCAAGGGTATATAAACTTCTGCATAGTCCAAGATAGTTTCTACTTTGGTTAACAACATTGAATGAATAGAAATGTTAGATTTACTCATAGAATATTGGTCAATATTTACCCAAATTACCTGAGACTTTATCACGCACCAGTTTGCAACTCTCCAACTCACCAATGCTGGAGAAGAGCGATCGCATCTCCTCTTGCGTCATGGTTTGTGGCAGATAGTTGACTATCAAATTGGTGCGCGACTCATCATTGCTGCCATCCACAGAGCCATTGGCACTGCCGTTCTTAACGATATCCATGGCGTTGGTCATGTTTATGCGGTTTGTAATATATATATATATCTCTAGATATATATATAATGTGTATATGTGTGGATGTGTGTGAGTGTGAGTGTGTGTGGGTAGATGGGTTTTGGTGGAGGATTTACACTCGATTTGCTTCTTCCGACTTGTTTTGTTTGTTTGGTTGTTTGGTTGTTGTGCTTAGTAATTAATCTCACTGCTTGTTTGGTTACGGTTACGCTTAATAGTTAATTTTCTTTCTTTCCCGTTTCTTTACTTAGTTTAAGTTATTATATTTTTGGTTTTTCTTTGTTTTGGTTTTGCGCTTTGCACACGTCCCGTTCAAAAATTTTGAAGTTTTAATGCAAAAATCTTCGTTTCGTTACGGTTTTCCTTGGAGTTGATTTTTTATATCATGGGTTTTTAGATCAACTACGATCGCGAAAAAAAAGTGTTTTTTTTTTGTTTTTTATTTCAATTAGGTTTATTTTATTTTAATATATATATATATATATATACATATATTCTTAAGTATATATATATATATATACCGTTTTCAGTTTCGGTTTCAGTTTTGTTTTTTTGTTTTGCTAAAAGTTTAAAATTGAATTTATATTTTTGAATATTATGTTCTTTTTTTAGTTAAGTTTTTTTTTTGTTTTTGTTTTTAGATAAAAGAGTAAATTTTGCTAATGTTTTCGGTTTTTCTTTTTTGGTTTTTGTTTTTTCTTCCTGTTTGTGTAGTTAGAGTAAAGTGTTATTTTCTTTTATGTGTTTGGTTTTGTTTTCGTTTTTTTTTTTTATTTGTTTGTTTTTCGTTTTTTTTCTTTGTTTTTTTATAAAATTGCAAAAATGCAAAAAGTTAGCAATGTTTTTTTGTTTTGTTTTTTAATTTTATATATATTATTACTAATTTGCGCTGTTTTTTTGGTTTTTTTTTTGTTTTGTTTTAGTTTTTGGAACTTAGCTTTTCAATTATATATATATATATATAGATGGTCTTTAAATATATATATATATATATATTTATTTATCTTGTTGTATATATATTTTGTTGTTGTTGTTTTTTTGTTGTTGTTGTTGTTTGTTTTGTTGTTGGTTTTTAAATATGATTACTCTTTAAATATTTTGTTAAATTAATAGTAGTTGGTTTTATTTGGTGGTGTTTGGTTTTATTTTGCTTAACTGCAGTTAAATATTTCTCATTCCTAGTTTATTTTTGTTTTATTTTTTAATGATTTTGTTTTTTTTTTTATTTGAATTTCATCTGATAAATGATAGCTGTTCGATTGCTCGCTCGTTTTGTTTAATCAATCTGCAATGACAAAAAAGAAAATGGAAAGGATTATTACAAACTATTACCAAATCATGAATATATGTAGATATATGTACATATATCTAAGAGAACTAAGTCTATATATTAAAGTGGTAATGCTCAAAATGTGGACAAGATAATCGAAATGGGCCATCAAGGGGAAAACTGTGTGATAAGCGTGTTTCACACTCGAGTTCTCGATTTTCGAGTCTCATACATTCACCCTCTTTTGTCGTCACCACCCCCCACACCACGCCATGTCATGCCACCCCCTAGAAACGAGACAGACAAACAATTTAGCTCAGTTCAGTTCAAAAAAAAAAAAGAAAAAAGAAAAATCCTCAACAAAAAATTTTTTGTCCATCAAGCAGCGTTCAATTTCAATTTCTTTTTGTCAGCAAAAAAACTTGGCTTAATGGCTTGGAATTTAATTAAATGTTTCCCTCTCTGTCTCACTCTCCTTCTCTGTCTCTCTTTGTCTGTGCATTTGGGCAAGGTAAAGTTTCCACTTCTTTCATATGTATGACAATGAGTATACATATTTAGTTACTTATATGTAATATAATTTAAAGTCTATCTCATTATGCGGCTTAAGCGCCAGCAAATTTTTGCTGACAATTTTTGTGTTCAAAATTACTTGCATACAATTGGTCGACTAATGCATACTCTTTATAGAAGCTAAGATTTTACAAGAAGCCAACAGGCACTGCCTGAGAAATGCAAAGAGTAATGATTGATATATGGAGCTAAATTGGAACCCTTGAGAAACTAAGGCTCACTACATCAACAACTTTTCTACTCTCCTGATTCAAAAATATAGCTAGTGCCTATTCATTATAATATTCCAAGGTTATGGAATCTTTTCATCTACTCAAAGTAAGCCAAAGACCACTTCAGGATAATATTTGTAGCATATGTTGCAACAGTTTGAAAACCTTTTCAAAACTCTCTACAATTTTAATTAGCAACGATTAGCAACCCAAAATCCCTCATTTGCTTTTTCTCTACTTCTCTCAACTTCAATTTAAAAGCGAGAAATGTCCTAAATTTGAATATTCCGCAGGATTTCTCCTTTTTGGCCTAGTGTTAAGGTATGTCAAATATATTATATAAGTATTATTTAAAATGGGCCAAGGACTGAAAATCTAAATATATATGTAGGTACATACATATATCGGCTGTTAATTATTTATCATTATGCAATATTTGGAAGACCATGATATGGCAACATTTTTCTCTATCTCCTGTCTACAGGGTATTTAAATTAGCAATTCTGTTTTGATCCAATTGGAAATGGAAATTCAGGGGTTGAAAGTAAGAGAAACAAAGAGTGAGAGAGAGAGAGAGAAAGAGAGCTGCTGGCTTCATAGATCCTGGACGCTGTATCCGCGAGTGTGTGTGTGTGTGTGTGTGTAGTGCAGCTTAGATATTGAAAAGGGGCTGCATTGGAAAAATAGGGTAAAAACCTGACGCGAAAAATAAACAAACGAACCGGCATGTCCTGTTCCTGGTTCGCTGTCCCTGTCCCTGTTCCCCATTCTCTCGCGGTCGCTCTCGGCCATGTCCTGTCCTGGCTAAGGTCATTGAACTTGCCGGCTTATGATTATGCGTATATGTGCGTGTGCGTATACACACACACACACACACACACACACACAAATACAAACACTTACACAGATACACGAACATGTTTACGTGTTTATACTTCTATTCGTTTTGTTTTCTATAAATGTGTATGTGTGCGTGCGTGTGTGTATGTCCTTTTCTTTTCTCGCTAGCTAGAGATCGTGTCCTTTTTGCAGTCTGTTTGTTGTTTAACTCAAACAGCTGTTTGCTCAGTTCGTTGAACCCTTCAATACAAAAACAAAGAAGAGAAAAACCTAATAAAAAGCACTCAAAAATCAACAATAAAAGTGACAAAACACTTGACAGGAGCAAAAGTCAGAGCGGAACAGAACGAGAGAGAGGGAGTGAGAGAAAGAAACCGAGTAAACATCTGACAAAAGGCAGAGCAAAACAAAAGAAGCTTCAGCACATTTGGATAGAAACCGAAGGATAAGAAGATGGAGAAGAAAAATCAAGGCTAAGGGGGTAAAAGAGGTGGCACATGGCACACCGGCAACGCCTTTTAATTGCACAGCATGGCGTGTCAGTGCATAATACCCACCTACCCCTCCTACTCCTCCCATACACCTTCTCCTCCTTCTCTTCCCCTTCCCTAGCTATCTTCCCCATGCATGCATAAGAACAAACATGCTTATGCAACTCGGAGAGTTTGTGTGTATGTACGTTTGTGGTGTGGTTTTGTGTGTGTGTGTGTGTGTGTATGAAAAGAAAAAGTAAAAGAAGGAAAAAAACAACAACAAAAAAGTCTGTGTAATTGACACTTTTATGCCAATATCTGGCTGTGTGACCCAATTTTGATATGTATGTCGTTGTCCCAAAGGCCTTGAGGTGGGTCAGGAAAACGCTTGAGAAGGCAAACACAACAAGATGCACTTGGAACAATTAAAAGAAGGAAATTGTAAAGAATTCGAAATGAAAGACACAAACACCTGACAGTATCATGGAATTCTATAAGTGGTTAAAAAAAGGTATTCAAATGAGGGGAGTGGAAAATGGTCCTGTATAGCTAAGTTATATCAGTTCAAGAGGTGAACTTATATATCTTAGAAGCTTATGAGTTTTGAAGAAATTCTTAAATTTTACTGAACTAGAACCAAATGGAGTTAACGACTTTTTTTTTGAATACCTACTTTAAAACAAAAATATTTGGCCATTTAGATCATAAATTTAGTTCAGTTTATCTCTTAATATAAGCCCAAGAATAGGAGTTATTTCTACATAATAGAGGGGAAGTGAAGCTACGGAATTTCCCCTATGCAAAAGTAATTTTCGAAACTGATATATTTTCGATTTCCACTCCAAAAATTTCGACTTTAGCCCTTCACTATGTATTCGCCTATGTATCAAAGTAGCCTCTCAATTGTTTATACGACTTTCAACAAAACTTACCCCTTTTTTATTAAAAACTATATAGACATATCTATTATTGACCTGAAGCCCCGCTAAAAACCCAATTTTTGATTAACTTCAATAAGGTCGAAATCTAGACAAATACATTTGAAAATGTTAAAAATTTTATTCATTCTTCCTTTTGAAGGGTTACTGAACATTATATTTGAAAAGTCTGATTCGAATATTAACCAGTTCTTGTTGGTTTCTCTAATTTTCGCAAATTTCCTGCTGCATTTTATAGTCAAAACTCTAGAGATCCTGAACGTTAATGTTGTCAACGTTTGGACATGTATATAAATGCGAATTCATTATCCTAAAAATTATTTTTAATAAAATTATATTCCCTAGAATGAACCCTAGACTTTGGACTGGCTTAAAAGTTAAATTTTAAGCTAAAGCCCTAGTTTTAAAGCAGCTTTAAAAGTTATGTTTTGAATTATAAAGCTACTAACTAAGCTCTATTTATTAGCAACATGAGTTAAATAAATAGATAGAGTACAAAATATATTACAACAATACTCATAACAAAGTTGAGAATGTTTATGTTTAGACAGTTGTTATGGCAATACATTAACAACTACATATTTCTTGCCAATTTTCCCAACTACCTACACATGTCTAATCAATGTGTATATTTAGATATAGTTTTTCGATCTCACTAATATCTTAAAGCCACGTGACGAGAATAGCAAAAAATACGTGTTTTCTTTTCTTTGTTTTTCGTTTGGGTGGGGGGAAAGTGCTGAAAAACTGTCATGGGGCGCTTAAATGGGGTCTATTGATTGCACAAACACGCACACACCAACACACACACACACACAGATACACACACACATACACGGACAGGATTTGTGAACTTCTCGACTACTCTCGCGCCGACTCGCTTGCTGCAATCGTCTGCTGTCTCGCTTCCACGCCTTTGTCCAAAAGGCTTTTTTCATACTTCCTTTTTCTTTTTTTTTTTGGATAGTGGGCTTAGTTTGTATATATGTATCTATCTGTATATAGGCAGACATTATCCACAAAATATGGGAGAGCACACGGATAATATACAACAACAAAAAAGAAAAGAAAAAAGGAAAGGAAAGGATATTCACGAGAAAAAAAGACTATATACTTATTTAAATACATTTATGTGGTAAAACAAAATAGTTGTAAAATAATTTAGCTATTTAGCTTACAGGCAGATTTATGTTGAATTTGTGACTATAGTTGGATTCCATATAGACAATTGGAACAGGTGAACACAATAAAAAAAATATGTTTTACTGCACAGGTTAAACAGTTACAGTTTATATATATATATGTGTATATATATATATATATATATATATATATTGCAGATCCCGAACTCAATTCACCAAACAAACAGAAAGCAAACAACAAAAAAATTATTGATATATCCAAATATGTGTATATATATATAAAATGTCAAGTGCCTAAATTGCAGATGATCAGAAATTGCACAATTCTATTTATATAGAATGTTTTTGTATATATATAATTAATATGTTCCTAGTTTTGACAGTTGATGTTGTTACTGTAGTTGTTGTTGTTGTTGTTGTTGTTGCGGTTGTTATTTGTTGCAGTTGTTGGGTTTAAGTAGATTGTGTGTTACGTTGTTGTTATTTGTTTTGGTTGCTTGGTTGTTGTTGTTGTTGTTGTTGTTGGAAAAAACCGAGAGATTACAACAAATTCCTAACTGAATATACAACACAAAAACTGGTGCAGAGGAGTCAAAAAATTATAAATGAATGATTCTCGAATGAGAAACACAACCGAATGGAATCAAAACCGAACGAAAGCAACGAACGAACACGTACGACTAAAACAACAGGACCACAAGTCGAAGGCAGAGGCAGAGAACAGCAGTAGCAGCAGCAGCAGAGGCAGCAGCAGCAGCAGCAGCAGAAGGCAGGCGCCGGCCAGCGCCTAGCGTATCTCGAAAGAAGAAGAAACAAGAAGAAAAAAACGCAACACAATACAAAAAATATACTTTTATCCTTTTCAACGCCCCCCAAATATGACGTTAGAGACAGAGACAGAAAGTCGGAGAGTGCACACACACACACACACACTCACACTTAGAGGAAGAGAACAGCCACCACCAAAATAACATAAACGTAAATGTTCGTATAGTATCCTGTCGCTCTATCTCGTTTTGTTTTGCCTAGCCAAGTCAGCCAGCCAGCCATCCATCCAGCCGGCCGGTACACACCCTTTTGAGAGACACCCAGAGAAAAGAGAGAGTCTGCATATACACATTTCGCTCCCTCTCTTGCTCTTCATGTGATTGTATGAACACAAAGAGAGAGAGAGAGAGAGAGAGAGAGGGAGAGTCCTTAAAATTTCTAACTAGAATTGTTGTAAAGCTTTCGCATATAATTTTCTTTCCTTTTAACAACAATTTACATTGTTTATATAGATATATTTTGATCTTTTAATAAATCCTCACTCTCTCATATATTAAAATCAAATTGATTAACTATATATGTATGTTCGTGTACTGATTTATATCCTTGTGGAAATTCTTATTGCAAAATTATTGTTAAACTTAAATAATTTGGCAAACTTTTAGATTTCTTTGTGTTTTTGCTGATCTAACTATTATTTTTCATACCGCTAAGTACTTAAAAAATTAATATCAATTATTTTTTAATTATTTCCATTAAGCTTGTTTTAATATTTATTAGCAGATAAACTAATATTTTTGTTTAACTTAAAAATTGTTAACAAAAATTCTCCGAGGAATTATATATTATTTTGAATTTTTCTTTTAATATTTTATTCCTTACTAAAAATAAATAAAATAATGCGATGATGTCTTTAAGCTTGTCTTTAATTTTGTCTAAAGAAATATTATAATGAATAAATTATAATAACATAATTAATTATTACATTTATATTTAAGTTGTATTTTGTTCTATTTTAAGGCATTTATTTAAAAATAGAATTGTTGTTGTTACAATTTTATTTTTGGCCAAAAATCATATGATGAAACTAGACAAACTCTCGAGGATAAAATTTGGTATCGAGTTCTAGATACCCTGTAAGAACAAAGAACTATTGAAAAACTTAAGATGGTATTGATAATTAACTAGAGATGACTTAAACAACACTTTGGCGCCATCTACTAACAAGCCTAAGTGTGGAGTCACCTGAAAGTATTATCTATGACAAATATACATATATCCTTTTTATATTGAAGTCTACAGGGTATAAGAGAGTTATATGGAAAGGAGTACTTTTGTTCTTTCTCTCTCGTTCCATGCGACTTGTACTCGTAGCTCATGCCTTCTCGCTCTTTAAGGATAGAGAGCATTTCTCTCTGCACACACACACACACGCACACACACACACACACACGTAAAAACAAGCGCATTTATCTATATATATCTATATATATATATATGTATATATAATATTGCCGGCAGCCGGTTGTCTGTTTTCGACTTGCTTTTGCGTGGTGAGGGCCAAAAGCCGCACGCGAGAGAGAGAGGCAGAGAGAAACAGAGCAGCAGCACCTTGCAGCAGCAGTCTATTAATCAACGCTCTCACACACACATTCATATAGCCATTCACACACACGCACACACACACAAACACACACACACACAGCTTCCGTGTTATAAATAATGTAATTTCTACGTTTCGCTTGACGACAGTGAGCGAAGTGAGTTAAAGGTACGCAATAGGGGCGAGGGGTGGGGTCGAAGAAAGGGCGCCAGGGGGACGGGTGGGAATTGCAAGCAGTTACGGTTAGCTAGAATGGGAATTGGGGTTGAGTGGGCGAAGTGAGAGGGAATGCCGGCTTGGTCCTGCTTCGCTCTTCTTCTTGAGTGGCAAAACGTTTACATTACGTTTTGAAAAGGATTTTTTGTTCCCCCGCAGCCCTCCTCCTTTCTCCTTCTCTTTCTTCTGCCATTTTTTCGCATTTGTTTTTTTTTAACGGTTTTGCCACAGTATTTCCTTTTTGCATAGGCTCTTCAAGATAATTCCATTTATCCTTTGACCCAATTCGTTTAATTTTATGTGGAATATTCTTCTACTTGTTCTCTCTTTTTCTGTATTATTCCCTCTTCATGTTATATTCTATTCAAATTTTTTCTTCTTCATCTTTTGTCAAAGATAAACGACTGTTCAATTTTTTAGGCAATGTGGCAAAGGACGACGACGATGATGATGATGATGATGATGATGATGATGATGATGATGATGATGATGATGATGATGATGATGCTGGTGGTGGTGGTGGTGGTGGGTGGTTGAAGTGGGTTGTGGTGGGTGGTAGTTCAAGGGGGGATGCCGAGGTGGTTTTAAATTGCGTGTTTCTGCGGTTGGGGCAAAATGTGAGAATTTCGTTAAGTGGCTGATGGATTGAAGCTTTAGAGATCATCTGTATTTATTTAAATGTTGAAAAATAATAAATGATGATACGGTAAAAAGTATATGAAATAGATTACAAAAGTTTTTAGACACACTCTACATATTTATTGAGCGATTTCATCAGAATATGATAACACATTTTGGCTTTGAACTTTTTAATGGCAATTACAATTCATTAAAAATAATATGAAAAACCAAAAATCCAACATTTTGACTGCATTTTGTTAAGATATTTGAAAGTTTTCATTGTTTAGTTTAAACTATATTTATAACAAAGAATTTCAATTTGATTTCCCATGAATTTTTAATTAATTTCCATACATATATGTATGTATGGACTCCTCTTTGTCATATTCCTGTTCCTGTTCCAGCACATCCCAACAAAAAGAAACCAACCCTTTTTGAAAAAAAACACACACACTTTTTCAAGAATATAGCCATATGTCTTAATTTTCTCAACATGTGTCAGAATGTCAATTATCGTTGTAAAGTTGTGACAGAAAAATACTAAAAGAAAAACAAGTTTTTGGAAAGCTAACTGCAGAACTAGAACCAATTGAATTACATTTTCATCGTGAATCGAAAAAATATATGCAAGCATCTTCCAACGAACAACCACCAGCAGGAGCATAGCTTTTCACCACCATCCTGGCAATCACAGGATGTTGAAGAAGCTGAACAGAACAGGAGCAAGAGCAGAAGCAGCTGCTTTTGAATGATGATCATTCAGCTGAACATGTGACTTTCTGGCATATTCACTTTTTCATTTTTCTGTCGTGAAAGGGTAAGAAAGGGTTCGGTTTTTTCTAAATTTATATACATAAACATGAAGGTATTAATATAGGAAAAAAACGACCAGTTCTATCAATTAAAGTAAACTAAACTGCACTCTAAACTCCCGTAGGAGTTGCTTTTTGGATGAGTTTATTTTGTTATTTTCTAGAAAAAATGTTTCGTCGCTAGATTGTAGATCCTGGTGAAATAGTTCACTTAATTTCGATAAGAGTGAAAAGATCTTAAGGGATTATCCACCCCCGAAGTTATGCATAATCTTTTTTATTATATCACAGCACATAAAACAATGAAAAATAATTGACACCCTGGTTTCAGATTTGTTTCTCATATTTTGCGAATTGGCAACAAACGATCAATTGGTATTCAGTTATGTTTTGTAGGGAGTTTTTGAGTTCATTGCACCCCATAAAAAAAAATTTGGATTGTGTTTCATTTTATAGAATTCCCAAATCATTAGCACTTGCCATAGATACAGATGTATATCTGCAGATGTGTGTGAGCATGTGTGTGCGTGTGTGTGTGTGTGTGTGTAGGGTTTTTGTCTTTTGTCCGCCTTAACGAGAGATTACAAATGGGTGTTGGTATTTAGACTACAATAGCTGGACTGGTATGGTTTGGTTGGGCTCGGTTGCTCGGTTGCTCGGTTCGTTGGTTGCCTTGTAATTATATCTTAACTCACTCTCAACCCTGCAGGAGCGTGCCGTGCACGCACACAGACACACACACACACACACACATATGATCTATGTGAGTATATGTTTGGGTTCTGAGCTTGTATTTGTTGTATTCAAATCCTTTCTTCGCCATTTGCCCAAGGGTTGTCTTTAAATAAGTTGTTACACAGAGCATTCATAATTCCCTTAATTAGTTAGTTTATTCTAATTCTCAAATTGAGAAACTCGGCCAAGTTGGGGTTAAAAGAGAACAACAAAAAACTACAGTCTGACTAATTGTCATAGTTACATTTTACATATTCTCGATTGCTGGCTATAGATCATGCGATTAAGGGTGGAGTTTTCACAAGGGCGGAGAAGGGTTTTGACATTCATGTTGGGCCTCAATTGAGTGTAGTGTTTCAAACAAGTTTTGGCGTTCTCGTTCTAAGATTGACCCCGAGCCGGCTCCTAAGCAAAGTGTTCCTACATATATATATTCACATGATGGACACGATATAGCCATGACTTGATGTAGATTACTTCCCCTACATCTACGATGAATGAAGCATTTATATTTTGTCACCTGATCCGAAGGCCAAAAAAGGGTTTCACATAGGTAATACATACCTATGATGTATGTGTATCTGTGTAGGATATTGAACTCTGACACAATGCTACATACACACACACACACACACACACACTCATACTTTGAATTCATGCAAAATTGCTTTAACTCAAACTCAAAACCACCCAAAAGCACTCAGCCAAGTTGCACAGCTGCCGGCCGGTGGCCAAGTTGGTAATGCGCTATATAGTTTCATCCATTGTATGTATACATATATGTATATGTGCTTCTTGAGAGTGTATTAGTGGGGCGTTGTTTTGATTTTCATAGATTGCGCAATCTACGCGGCACACAATTTTTTATTTGTATATTTTTCTTCGCTGGTTGCATGAAGCCACCGAATAACTGATAGAAAAAGACACCATGATACAAAAGAGAGACAGCGAGAGACAAATGGCATATTGCGCATGTGTTAGTGGGTCGTTGGGTGGTAGGGTGGCTCTCTGTGGGAGCATGTTGATGTCCTAAAAGTGGGGGGTCTGCGCACAATGCGCGGAAATTGAATTTGTGGCAGAAAGCAAAAACGAACAATAACACACAAAATGCAGAAAATGAATATGCCAACACAAGTGCATTAGTAAACCGATTATTAAATACCCTTTCGTTTTCTCAAATACATATAAATATAAAACCCAAAAATGTTTCTTAATGCTTACAAAAACCCAAAAAAGTATGCTACACATTTTCACAAGCAAGTCATTATGAATTTAGTTGGGAAAAAATGTTTTTCAAACTTTTTTTTGGAGCTGTTATAAGTTCCATTTATGTGCAAAATGCATGAACATCTTAAAAGAATCTAAGTCATATAAAAATCATATATATTCTCTTCATGATGAGAGTACAAAATTTTGCTTCACTGCGTTTTATGTGTTGCCGGGTTTTTGTGTATATATACACGGAGAGGCGTGTGTGTGTGTGTGTATGTGTGTGTGAGTGAGTGAGCGTGTCTTTAATATACACTGTACATTTGAGTCTGTGTGTGTGTGTGTATCTGTATGTGTGGGTATTGGTGTGCAGAACAACTTTTGCCTTTGTTATTTCGTTAACATTTAAAATGGGTTTTTATGTTTTTTTTTCTTTCTTTTTTCTATTATTTTTTCTATTTTCTTTCTGCTTCCTGCACTTTGATACCCTTACAATGTAATGTAATCAATATGCTGATGCATATGTTGTCAAAGCACTCTTTGAAATTGAATTAAATAAAGTCACAGGAAATCATTAAAATTCATTAAATTAAAAACTAGTCAAGGGTATCTAAACTCTGATACTAGAAAATCACTCGATGGTATGTACATATATACATATTTTGGTTTTCCACATTCCCATTGTAAATGTATATATCTTTGCATCCAAACATATATGTATGTATTCGTTTGTAGATCTACATATGAATGTACATATGTACCTGCTGGCAGGCAACATGACAAAAAAAAGCAAAAAGGGAAAGATATAAAGAAGTTAGATGGTATTTTGAAAACGCATTTTCCCACACACACACACAACAATTCCCACCCAACAACACATAAAATGTCCTGGCATAACTTATAATGACACGGAAAACAAAAGGATAATGCGATAACATGGTAAAGGATATACAGGCGGGCAGGCAGGATTAGGTAGAATGGATACCACACACACACACACACACACACACACACACACACACACACACACACAGAAAACATAATGTCGAAAAACAGAACAACATTAAAATAATAAAAATAAGGCTAACAAATAAAACTTTATGATTGAAAATATTTTTTTACTTAGGATACAAAATTATTTCAAATTCTGATTTTTCTTCTGTTCTGTGGATAAACTAATCGACATTTCAAAACGATTACAAAGGACACTTCAGATCATAGGCATAGATATTTTATTATACAACTTTTTATCTGTTATATTTTTGTTAAACATAAAAGCTTAAAAAGGACTTTAACATAAGTCAAAAGTCTAATAACCTCGACTAATCAAATTAAACTATATCTATGTCTTTATAATTTCTTGTTTTCCTTAATGGGAAAATCAGAATACCAAGTATATATGTATGTAATTATGTATATAGAGGTCTAACTGTTTGTGACGTTTCTGCCAAGTTTGAAATTGCTTTTTTTGTTTTTTTTTTTTTGATTTTGTTTTATTCTCGGACTTGTAGCACAAAAACTTTTCAAATTAATTGTTTAGCACTTCATTTACTTTGCAAACTTTCTTGACGAAATGAGAAAATTCAAATGAACTTAGAAAACGGTTTCCCCGCTACCAAACCCCCCTCATCCATCAGCCACCAACTCTCCACCATCTCATCTCGTACATTTTTTGGGACTTGCATTTTCTCTTATTTTTTTTTCTGTTAGAATTCAAGTTGGTTATGGAAAAAATTGAGCCCCCGTACACATCGCTCGTCTGGATTGGATTGGATTGAATTGGATGGGATTGCCAGGTACATGGCATACGTCACTCTAAGTCCACCACCACATTACCCTTAAATCTAAACGTAATCATCAGATGCGGACCTCAATTTAGAGGGTGAACTTTTGGTATGGCCAAGTGAACTTAAATTCACTTTACAAATTCTTTCTTAAGGATCATTCAACATAAAAGCGATCTCTGAGAATGAATTATATTATATAGAATTACATGGCCCAACAAAATCCAGCCCTGCCCACGACTATCTATCTATATATATACCTTTACATATATATTTATTTCTCCTAACCCATTCCCATTCCCATTCCCACTCCCAATCTCATTCCATTTCACTTTGCAAATCCCTTAGTCAAGAGGGAGAAGCGGTCGTGGATGTTGAAGTGCAAATGAAAGGTGGAAGTGGACGGTCGACGGTCGAGTCGGTCGGTCGGTTGGTTGGTTGGTTGGTTGGTTGGTTGGTTGGTCGTCGGGTTGCCCTTTCCCAAAAGTGTTGTTGTTGTTGGCTGCTGCCATGACTGCAACCGGATGCTGTCCATTTCAATTATTGTACGCCCGGCGCTTTAGACGCTGCTGCTGCTCTTTGAATTTTGAATTTGAATTTGAATTTTTAGCCATTGTCGTTGTTGCTGTTGTCAGTTTGTAAATTTTTGATGTTTATAAAAAAAACAACAACAACAACACAACATCAGCAGCAGCATCAGTAAAAAAATACACACACAAATCATAAACAAGTTTCTGGAAAACGACCATAAGATACTCTTCATGAAATGTGTTTGACTCTATGATAATGTAATGGAAACTTATTACAAGTTGCAGATCGAGTTAATCTTAGAAAATAGTTGCAAAATCTCCTTTTAATATTGTTCTAATCCTTTTGGAAACCTCACCCTCAGTTATTTTTCTTGTTGTCTTACACTTTACAGATATTAGATATACCCGTTTTTATCATAGAGAAAACATAGCTAGCTCACCTCTGGCACTTGATTTCGGCCTCTAAGGCTAGTGAATATCCTTTATGTCCTTTATATGCAAAATTCTGTTGACTCAATTGTAGGGCGAATGTATAAAGCAACTGGCCAAGTCGGGGCAAAAAAAAATATTTATGCATTTCCATGTGGTCGGAGTGGTTTTTATTTCTCCTTCCAATTTCCATTTTTTGGTTTTTTATCGTCTTCTTTCTTTTTTGGTGATGGTGATGGTGGTGATGGTGGTGCTGGTGGTGGTGGTGGTGGTGTTCCAAGCACTGCACTTTGGCTAGCCTTGCCTAGCCAGCCGCCAGAGGTAGAGTTAGATCCGCTAGGCTGGTGGTTGATGGATGGAGATTTGGGTATGGGTTTTGCAGTTTCGGTTTGAGTTCATTTTTTTCGGATGGCACAATAATGAAGGGTGGAAACTTGCTTTTTCGTTGTCGAGTTAAAAGTGCACTTCAATTGCATTTAATTAAAGAAAGAGTACAAAAAAGAAATCAAAACTGATTATATTTTCCCTTCACTCAAAAGCACTCAAAGTTTGGACATCTCATCAGATATGAGAAACTTTCTCTGGGAATCAGGAAAGGGAATTTCTAATAAGCAAAAACTTGAGAGACAGCTTCATGACTTGTTTTGGAGTATTAAAACCTTCATAGGAACATTTAAAGATGACTTCTGATTATGTTTGAAAACTTTTTTTTCGCATCAAAAATTGATGGATAATCTTAAGAAATTCGACATTGAATTAGCCTTAGGTCAAACTGATGACTGACAATTGGAAAAAAGAAGATGCCTTCAAATACCTTAAAAATGTTAACCTGGCTTAAGAATTTGTTTATTTTGGCAAGAATAAAAATAAAGGAACATTTAAATGTTTTGAAAGTTTGGCGCATGCGTCGTATTGATTTTGCAGCGTTAACAACAACAACAACAACAAAAGGAAAACAAAAAGTAAAACCGATTGCCTATCATATGCGGCGCAACATCAAAAGGAAACCTCAATTTGCCATAAGCGAAATGTGAAATGCAATACACACACACACACACATCTACATATTTATATATGTATATCCAATATACAATCTCGTAAGCTATGGCTCATTTCGTATTAACAATATTAAATAAGTATTAAATTGCTTTTCTTTTTTGTGTAATGGCAACGGACAAGGAAATGGTCCATGAAATGGTTGAAATCAAAGCAAATTACCTTTAAGGAACAACAAATATGTCCAAACTGGACAGCAAAATAAGTTTCTTTAAGTTGGAGACATAAAAAACTTGGCTCGAATGCGAAATTAAAGTTTTCTTTTTGTGTTGCAACTACTTGAGAGTGCCAGGACCCTTGAAATAGCAACTTTTTGATTAGAGAGACAGAAACTCATCAAAAATCTTGCAACTTGTTGTGAGACCAAAACCAACTGAGACCATACAATGAATTCTATGGCAGGGCACAAGAAATCCATGCGAGAAGCTATGTGAAAAATAAATAGGTCCTTGAGAAGCTGATGTGAAAAGGAAAGGAGCAAGAAGTGAGGGAGGACACACAATGGTGCTGCCCGTCCGAGCAAAAGAAGGAAAATAACTCTTTGAAATTCAATTTCTTATGGCCGGGCTTAATTTTGTTTGCTCGTCTCGTTTTGTTAACTTGCCAAATGCGTAGAAGAATGGTATACCAGGGTGGTACACACACACACACACACACATACACACCAAAGATACACACACATGCAAGGCAGAGAAGCAAGCGGAAAAAGTTCATAATAGCATTTCAGTTAAAACCAGCCAACCAACCAACCAATCATCACCGTCATCCTTTACCCATCCACTCCCCATCCCCCATATCTCGTTTTGTTGTTCACATCCCATAGAACACACACACACACAACATTTGGGTTGTGGGTGGATGGATTTTGTGTGCAAGACTGTGATTTGGTTGCATTGGGTCCACAATACAAAATAAAAAAAGGAAAAAATATATGTAAAAACATATTTAAGCTCTTACAACGAAAGGATAATGAAAAGGATTTTAATTAAACAAAAATTTACCCTTTATCAACATGACAATGGGGGTAATCACATGACAATTATATATAGGTACCATACCTATGTACATATATTGGTCTGGCTAACAAAAAAAATGTATCAATTTATTCTCTATTTAATAAAGGTAGAAAAATTCAAAGTATCGCAAATCCGCATTAATGCTTTAAGAACATTTTTTATAGCATACTTCTGGGGAATTCTGATTTCTTCTAGAAGCTCCAAAGTCGAGACTCTCGATAGACTCTGTTGTCTATTTTATATTGTAAATCATGAAAAGCAATTTCAACCTTACAGTTAAAAATCACTAATGAATCCGCAAAGAAAATCATCAAGGAATTTCGTACAAAGGAACTATAGGAAAAAGCTAAGGTTTTCATACATCAATTTCAATGTGAGATGTGGCTTAAAAATAATAAAAATAAGTCAATAGGTTTCAACAAAAAAAAAAGGAAAGAAATATATAAACTAAATGTATGTCAAATAAATTGTTATAAACAAAGGTAATTGAGCCAAATGTTGTGTTATTTACTGTTATTTAACTAAATTCGTATTTTATTCCGGGGGGATTTTGAAGGGTTAGTTCGTTGGCTTAACAGAAAATGCAAACGCAAACAAAGTTGTCGGAATAGCAATATTTACATAGTTACACAATTACAATTCCAACAATATGGTAAATTAGTATGCATCTAGTAGCAGACACACACACACAAAGTCTTGCTGTAATAGAATTATACAAACCAAAGACCAAAGTTAGACTGGCAAATTAAAGAAAATATTTGTACAATATTCTATAGGCTGTAGAGTGTGTGGTCTTGACTCGTTGCAACTTGCATTTACAATATGTAACAAATTATGTGTGTGTATATATAGAAAAGAATATATATGTGTATGTGTGTGAGTATGTTTTCTGTGTAAATAATTGATTTTTGTTGATTTTAACTTACATATAGAACACTAACACCTTTTAGCAAATGCTTTTACATGTAAATTTTATTGAATTAGGAATACTATTGCCTGCTTTTAGGCTCTTTTGATATGGCTGGGGGGGGGGGGAAGAAGGAAATTCTTACTTGTCACAAACAATTTCATAACTGATTGGCAGAGAAGTGAACGCAATTTGCCTGGCGTATGATTAATTTTGTGCCAATTCAAAAATCGATTGTAAATTATAGGAGGCAGAGTGCACACATTGCATCCAATGGGCAAGAGAAACAAAGGACAAAGGATTCACGAATGGAAACAGTAAATGCAATTGGAGTGCAAGTGGGAGAAAGAGTGGAAATGGCTGGATGGAAAAAGGGTAGATAAATGGCAAATGGAGTTAAATATATATGTATATCCCATCGACAATCGAACAATGCAATCAACATTTACAATTAATGTGCAAATTGCTTTTCTGGAAAGAGCTAAAATGCAAATATGTAGGTAGATTGCATCATATTCTAGGGATTTTGTTTTCCCCATGCTCCATAGATTGAGAGTGGAAATAAGGAAAACGTAAACCCACCTCATCAGTGCCGGATTAGCCAGGTTTAGCGACGGGGTCCCGAGCCGTTATGCTCTAATTTGGTTAAATTTTAAAGGATTTGAAAAATTCATGCCTTTATTATCAAGTCAAAATATTGTCTTTTAATGTGCATTCAAATCTCGATACCTAAATTTCAGATTAAACTATTTTCATTGATGTTCTCACTTTCATATTGGAATTAGGTCTTTGCATTGCTACAAAACCCGCGTTGGATTAATCCGGCCCTGCAGATAGTTGCAAATTTAGTTTTTTAACAACGTTTCCGACAACAAAAGGCATTCGTTTGTATGTACTTTTTCAAAAAGTGAGCTCATCGACTGCGTATTGCATATTTTAGGGGGCAAATGTCCCTCATATCACATTCCTAGTTGGTTACATAAGCTGAATTCCAGTAACTTTGAAAGAGTTTTTGGAGTATAAATTGTTTCTACAGATTTCTCTTAAGATTGTACAAAATTAAATTGAAATTTGATTGCCATCTTACCTTATAAGTCGTTGTCCTTAACTGATATTCTGGTTTATAAAATATCACTTTACAGCTGATCTCCCTGTCTTCCTGTCACCTTCCTGTCTCGTCTCTGCTCTGTATAACTGTCTGTTAGCTCGCCGTTTTAGTTTTTTTTTGTTTTTTGTTTTTTGTTTTTTGTCCGATATCAATACAATTTTTAGTATTATTGTAAGTTTTTTATTTATTTTTGTATTTTTTGTTCTTTATAAATTTGGCAACTTTACACAATTGTTTACTCTCCTTTGTTACGTTAACCGAAATTCTTTGGTGTTTCCTTACAAAATGTTTCGTCGTATTTCGAAATCGTTGGAAGTCTGCGTTTTTAAATTTTATTTTTAGTCATTTCTCACTGTGTTGTTACTTCATTTCGATTTCTCTTGTATAAATATTACGTTTCTTTTAGAAATTCAAGTCTTGTTTTTCAAATACCATACAATAACTTGTAAATTTTATATAAGTACGTCTATATATATATTTGTTTTAATACCACGATCAACGAAAACACAAAAAAAACTCACAGAAAAATTGGATCTAGATTCTTGATTTGTTGTTTAATTTGTTATTCTTTTTTTCTTTTTTTGTTAGTAATATTATTGTTTTTTTTTTTTGTTTTTTTTATTTGGTATTGGTGTTTTGTCTTATGCCTGTAAATTCAGTACAAAAACCTTGTCTAAACTTATTACTCAAATCTCAATCGAATCGCAAATCGAATCTTGATTTCGAACACAGTCTAAACACCTTTTTTTTCCTATATATATATATATATATTAATATTCTTTGATATTCATTTAATATTTGGTTTTTGGTTTTTAACTTTATTCAATTTATTTTGTTTTTGTTTTTTGTTTTGGTTGAAATTGCTTTTCTTTTGCCGCTTTTATTCACAGTTTCTAAAGAGTTGTAGGGGAAAAAATGGAAACCCAAATGGAAAAACAAAGAAATACCGCTTGGAAATTTAATAAATATATATTGTTTAAGTTTTAGTTTTTATGTTTTATTTTTTGTTTGTTGTTTATTTATAGTTTAGTTTGATTGCCGCCAGCAGATTTTCGTAACGTAGAATCAGCTTAAAAGACAAAAAAGATAAAAAGAGTTAAAGAAAATTTGCTTAAAACAAATAGATTAATTCAAATATGTATACATAAACTAGAGGGCTTAAGGAATATGTTGAAAACGATGGCTATCTATCTTTAATTTTTATCGGATTTCCGGATTTGTATCCAATTTAATTCCTATCATTTTTTTATCTTATTTATTTGATTCATTATGGAACTAAGTATCAAGTTGAATAAAGCTCTCTTGTTTACATAGGTAATAAATATTTTTAATAAGCAAATTTATTTCAAAATTTGTATTTAGTAGAGTAAAGTATAATAGATAAATTTAAGCCATTTTCCGAAACATATAAAGTTTCATTGAGTTAGGTACAATACTATCTGTACTATATATATATATATATGTATAGTCAACCTGCTAAGATCCTTTTAAAGGATATGTCTTTGAAAGAGTTTAAAAGTTATTGAAAAAAATTTGGATGTTGGCATTTTGGCTTTCTTTTCTATTTCATTATATTCAAATTACTGAATGTGAGTTAATTTTGAAGAATATTTTGGATAATATTGTAAATAAGTATTCGAATTTGATCTGGATTATGCTCAGGGGTAAATTGAGAGAACTTTGACCCTTTAAGTATGCAATAACAAGTGCATGAATTCAAGTTTTGAATTATGTGAGAATTTTTTTCGAATACGATATGAAAAAAAAAAATTGAAATAGAAGCAAACATTGTTTCAGTTACAAGGCTCACGAAAAACTAGAAATTTTTTTAGCCTATTGCATACTTTAAGGGGAAAGTTGCCTTATTTCATAGCCCTTGATTACTGTAATGATGTAATAAAAGTGAGGCTATATTTAAGTAGTCAACAGAAATCAAAGGCTTAAGGAAAATTCAAACCATATCAAAGTAAACTTAACGCCAACTTAATCAAAATTTAGCTACATACATATGTATGTATCTATATATGTTCTCCACATCGATAGATAAGATTAGAAAATGATTTCGAAATAAATTCAATTTCCGACCACGCCCTTGGCTAAATATTCTCTTTGTTCGTAAGTTAGAGATCAATTGTCATATGTGGGTCAAAGCAATTGAGCAATTAAAGAAAACAAATTACATTGGGATTAAATATGGACCCAATTTACTCCCACCTAAAAGCCAGTCCCTCCCCCCTCCCGTATCATATATTTAGGAAATAACGTACAAACTACTGTCAAACAGCGACAACAACGTTGATAATGACGATGACGACAACGACAATGAATTGTTATTGACGTTCTGACGTCCTAGACGGACCGAAAGCGATTTTGATTTCAAAAAAAAATATATATAAAATGTCCAACAGATTTTTGGTCTGATTTAATACGGTTTTTCTTGAAGTTTGTTTTTTTTTTTTTTTTTTTGAGAGTTTAGTTAAGTAGTTAATTTGTTTTGTTGTTGTTGTTGTTGGTTTCTTGTTTTGTTTTGTTATGTTTGTACTACATAAAAACAAGGAGAAATCATATAGCGACGCAAATGATAAATTATATGAGTAGAATAATATAAAACGCGCTTAAAAAAGAACCGCGTTTGCTGGATACGCCGAAGACTGCTTGACTCGTACTAAAAAATTCGAAAATAGAGAGAAGAGTGCGAGCCCATATTCTACCTATCATACGGCACAGTAAGGCACGGCATGGCACCGCATGGCATACCATCTCGACGATACACAACTACAAATGTACATACATACATACATACATACATACATACAGAAAGCCATCTATATCCTACCATTCACATCGGGAGCAGCAGCACCAGTGGCAGAGACGTCGACAGCGACGCCAACATCAACGTATCCTGTGTTAAGAACTCAACACACACACACAAACACAATGATAGCGGCACCTAAAGGGACATGAATGAAGCTTTCGGGACAGCTTTCGGCTCCACATACATATATAAGTCTCCAACACACACACATACACACACACACACACACACCCACATTCACACACATATGTATATATATGTATAGTGCGGACATGGTAAGTCGAGTTCAATTATTTCAAATGCATTTACAGAACTCGACTTTAATATGAAAAGTAGGTGGCAGAAGCGGGGACAGGTGGACAACGGAGGGAATGGCATGTAATGGGATGGGGTTGAAGCAAAATGTATGCCACAAGCATATCCCCATGTAATCTGTGTAATTTTGTAGCTCACAACTTCTAATACATTGTAACACACACACACACACACACAAAAAAAAAGAGGGGCGTGTGCCGGAATAGGAAGGCAAAAGCAATAAGGATTTCAATTTATACAAATATTTACACTGAGCTTTTGCATTCACATTTGAAATTAATTAACACACACACATACATGCCATGTAATTTCAAATGCATCCTTAGCGTATCTTTTTCTCGTCTTTTTCATTTTATATACAAACCAACTTAATTTATATTGAATGTATTTAACTACATATTCTTCATCCATTGACATACTAACATAGATGATTATTATATAGTCAAATATAATGCCAATTTCTGCACTTGTCGGGATAATGGTGTGAGATTCAGTTCCTTCGGTCGTCGTCGTTATCTAATCAATTATGTAACAAACTCAATGAACAACCTAATGAATCCAATAGGAAGGAGATTATGGGAAGATAAAGGAGGCTTCATAACAGAGCTCAAACTAATGAGTGGAAAAGTCCAAAACCTTGAGTTCAGAAATTTATTTTCCATCCAAAATCGTGTGATTTAACTAGAGAATAACTAAAACTGTCTAAATTTTATTCTTATGTTGTGGTACTATTAATAATTTTCAGTTTTATGAACTTTATGTTCCGACTTTTTAAAATCTATTCATATACTTACATACATACATTAGAACCCTGAAGTCAAGTCAAATCAAAATCTTCAATGTTTTATAGGTAAAAGAAATTAATCGCTCGTGATTCAGAACCTTTTTTTTTAAGGATCCGTAATCATTTTAATGAATTTAAACACACTTCGCCTTACAAATGACTTGAACTGATTGCAATAAAAAAAATCTTAAGTTTAATCTTTATAAGAGAATTGCTATATTCTTAGCTTGATCTACGTTAATTTTTTAATTCTTTTTGCCAAGGAATATATATATTTATTATACTTTAATTGCAAAGTGTATATATGTTAAATTATTTGGACCACTAGAAACAGACACCCAAATTCCAATTCCAGCTAACTTTTTCTAACCAAAAAGCTAAAAATATTTGTAAAATGATTGAAACATTATTTTATTATAAACATAGGTATATTTATAAAGATTTCAGCATTTTTGTATTTGTTTACAAACGACTTGAGTGAAAAAATGATTGTGGAATAATTTGCATTCAGTTTACTCCAGAAAGTAGGCAACGAAATTATTATAAAACCCCTTAACCCTTTTACACTTTATCGTTAAACCTTTAAACCCACAATCCAGTGTATATTAGGATAGAAACAAATTGAAAACGAATTTTTAGTTAAGATTTTCAAAGGATAAACTTTAGTTTATATAGACTTTTACTTCTTGTATGATTTACTGACAATAAGTATTTCTTGTTTATATTTTGAATGCCATACCATTTGTATTAGTCAGAACTACATGACAAGTGGTGTAAAATTCTACTGAAAAAAGAAATGTCCTTATTAAATTTAAATGATGTCCATGCAGCTGAATATTTCCATTCACATTGCAGTCTATTGCAATTAGTGAGCATTACATTCGGGTCAGTGGCGATGGCAAATGAGAGCTGCATTTTAAACAATTTTAATTAATTTAAATAAATAATGAAATTATGTGTGCGTGCCGCCCTCAATCTGCCCCCTTCTTTCAAACCTTTTCACCGAAAAGAAACGATGCAACGAATTCAATTGAAATGTGCCCGAAGCTGATGCGGATGCAGATGCGGATGCTAGATTTTAGATGCTTTGCTTTATCTTAGATTACATATATCGTATTCTGGGTACATAAGTAGATACATATCCTAATATATATATACATATGTGTACACACATATACATATAGATATGTCTATGTGTTGTATGACTATGAGGATATTCCCATATCGAATGCAACTGCGCAAAGTTCAATAAGGGAAAAAGCTTCAGCGCAAAAGCTCAAGTAGGGGCGCTGGCCGCTGTTGATGATGTTGTTGGCGCTCCTTCGCCGGCTCCTTTTGCCGCACCTTCTGCTGGTGCCGCTGCTGCTGCTGCTGCTAACTGCAGCAATCGTTTGCCATTTGTAGACTTAAGTCGGACGTAACCCGAACCCGTGTAGACTTTTGCAAAAGTCGAAAATGGAGCAACCGCCTGTTTGTAGGCTACTGCAATATATCTACGCCCACGCACACATACACACTCGCACTAAAACACACACACACACACACACACACATACAAATACGTGGCATTCGAAATTGTGTCACGCTGGCTAAGGTACACGCCCTGACCGATCGAACGACCGACCGGCCGGCCAGTCAGCGCCCATATAGAGATTACTATTTATCTCACAATCAAATGCTAACCAAAAGAAGTTTACATATCTATAAATATATAGATACATATATACGTACGTACGAATGTATGTGTTTATGTAGATGTGAAATTGGCAAAATTAAAGCCGGTAAGGTCCTTTGGCCTTGCATTTAAGACAAATGGCGGTCACTTGAATCCCTCTCACGTTCAACTCGTACGCAAAAGTCGTGTCAAGTTCCCAACTCAATAAGGGACCTCAGTCACACAGACACTGACACACACACACACACACACACACACATGATTCTAATTTTAAGTGGGAGTGAAAAGACGATTCGGTTATGGTTATTTGAGAACGTGTGCGATTCGATATATACGGAAATTTATTAAGAGATAAATGTATTTCAAGATTTCCACCAAGCTTAAATACAATTCTTGTTGAAATTTTAGCCCGTATGAAAGTTAATAATTGATAAGCAATTTAATAATAATGTTTTTCGCCTTATTCATGCAGTGACTTATGCTTAAAAAGTTTAAAGACAAAGCCCATTTAAAGATTTAGGCTAGAATATGGATAAAATAGGTAAAATCGTTAATTTTTGTCCATTTCTTTAATTTTTTTTACCTAATTAGGTGTTAGTTGCTGATTTGCCGTTTTAAGCAGTCTGAAAATTGTGGTCATATTTTAAAACTAACAAGCATTGCCTGCTTTTGGGGGCAAAATACAGTTGTAGTTCACAACTGGTTCAAGCAAAGTAATTTACTTTGAGAAATTCGATATTAAATGAGAAAAAAAATGCTATCAGTTAATCAGGACTGCAAAAGATATAATCAAATGGGCTAAAAAGTTTCCATATGCAGTATATATAGTTTAACGTGGAACGAAGAGATTTATAAGGAGATAGATTTATTCAATTGACTTATTTAATGAAATTATTTATTACTTCTTAAATGTACTAAATCAAGGAACTCTTCTAGAAATACTGTATGTAATGTAAAATGGATAAATCAGTGATTTTGATTTGATGATTGTATCAACAGGTGCTCACTGAACCATTTGTCACTTACCAATTAGCATCTCTTGGCACTTGTATCCTCCCCTCATACATCTTATGCATCATAAGCACACACTCCCTGTGTCCTTTTACATTGCATTGAGTGCCTTGATGCATATGCATATGCATATGTATGTATGTATGTACTTTCAGCCAGCCCAAACAACCGCTCTCAAGTGGCATTTTAACGCTTCAAATGCATTACAAGAGCAACTCAAAGGGTTAGGGTGTACACACACAGGGTCTCAAGCTGCTGCATATAAGCTAATTTTACTTTAACTTTTAGCTCGACCAACCAAAAAAGGCAAAAAAAAACCCCATACTTGTATGTATGTACACCAGCCTCGTTGAGTGACTTCCGTTTCCGTAACGACAATGTCGAGGAGTGTGCTTCTCTTAGGCCATATTCACATATGTATATGTAGGTACATATGTATGTATATGGAAAACTCTCGCCCAGTTCCTCCCACTGACTGTGTTTATATATACTCAACACTTTGTCCTCTTTGCTGCTAATCAGTTGGAAAACAAATTCTTCTTAATTTATTTGCCAGGCATTTACAATAATTGAAATTTCCATTGTTGGTCCAGCATTGCAATTTATTTATTTATTATGTTTAATTTAAATGCAAATGAAATGCATCTAAAGGTTGTATACCTAGCTCACGAATCGATTTTCAGAGCGGCAGAATGAGTTCTTATTCCAATATTGCGTATACGTCCTGTTTACCACATCCAAACACTCTGCCTCTTTAAACTTATTGGATTAATCGTGGTTTCTCTGTGCTGATATTCAATGCTAATAGACTCTATGACTACAGGGTATAATCAACGAAAGCAAAATTATGCTGCGTTTCCGGTTCCATTCCTACGCCATTTTCTACGATTATACAGAGTGCTAGGGGCGTGCTGGCAGTTCTCTGTGTGTGTGTGTGTGTGTGTGTGTGTGTGTGTGTGTGTGTGTGAGTGTGAGGGTGTAGGTGTGGGTGTGGGCGTGGTGGAGGGGGAAAATCATGACAAATCTAACGATGCGTTATGGGAATATTTGCATTCGAAATTGAGAAATGTTCTCTCTATAAATTTGCATGACTATATATACAAAAGTACATAACAACTGTATGTATACATACACATACATACATATACTTATGTATGTATGCGACTGTGCATATATGAATTTCTAACAGATGAAAATACAGGGTGTTTCATTTAGACGGTTTACATTTCATCATCAGTGCCGGATTCAGCCAGCGACGGTCCAATCTCAAAAAACCAAAATTTTACTTTTCGGGATAATAATTCAAATTTGTCTGTATTTCGGCGATTTCAAAAAGTTATATCTCAATTAAATCACAAGTTTGTATAGATTAAAACGGCATCAAATACATTCAAATTCAGAACAACAAATTTTAAGCCGATTTTTAATAAAAAATCATGAAAATCGGCAAAAATTTAGTTTGCAAGATTTTAGTGCAGATTCAAAGATATTATTCTGACTTGAAAATAAATATGTTAAAATTTGGCAAAGTTGCAGATTGGCAAAGTTAAGAGTTTTTGTGATTTTTTTAGAATTTTGAAATTAAATGTTTGTCAATTTACTTCAATTTTGCTTCAAACTGAATTTTTGGTAAATGAATGAACATTATTGAATCAACTTTTTGAAGCACCCTGTATATGTAAATATACAGACAGGCTGTGTCCTATACAAATAACTTGCACATAGCTTGAATAAATAAAACGAGAGCACAGAAATTCACAAGCAGAACCCGGAACCCTCGAGGCGGCCAAAATGTGCTCTCCATTGATAGGTACATACATATACAACTGTAATGGTGAACGTAATTGTATGGATGTCTGTGTGTGTGTGTGTGTTGACACTACCACCAAAATCATTGGCGAAACAAAACATAAACCACCACCTGCACGGTCTGCAATTGAAAGCTATCCAATCTAACATAATAACAACCAAAACGAATTTGGTATCAGAATATTTTCCTGTTTTACCTGTAATACACACATGGAGTACATACACGACAAAGGTGTGTAATGAAACCACAAAAAATCTATACATATTCTGAAAAGATTTGACATATGTACATTACATCCAAGTCGATATAATAATATCAATTACCATTGCTAGTTAAATGGTCATTTATGTCTAATATTTAGTTATACAGATAAACACATATAGATTACATCATACATATACTAAGATATACAATTTACTATCAATATACAGTCGCTACAGCTTCACCTGCTCTCTTCACACATGACCCCGATTAAAAGGTTTTTAAATTTTGTTTGGCTCACAATAGATTGGGAATCTGGAATGGTCTTAGCGTGTCTTATTGGCGGGCACAAGATTTTTAAGTGCATCCGAGGCAACTTTAACTGCAGCAGCAGCAGCAACGGGCGCAGATGTAGTTGTAGATGTCTTTGCAGACAATGGAACATCTGGACTGTGAAAGAAGTACAAGAGGAATCCAGCAGCCAGCACAATATGCGCACCCAATATGCCAATGATAAGGAATAGCGAGTACTGTGAATTACGCAAGGCGGGCGTAAGTATAGCAATAAGAACAGTGCCGGAAAGGAGTGCAGCGGTTATGACCAATAGCCATTGCAGTAAAGAGATCTGAAAGAAAGCGAATATCGAAACAATGTCGACGAAAACAAATACGAAAAGAGGAATGTTTCACTTACATTTATGACCCAAAGAATGGAGACTGGTATATAAATGGCTAAACTGTAGCCATAAATGCACATAAGTGACAATAATGATGGTGTATAGGTGGCCTTTAAATATCAAATAGAAAGAGATAGCAATAATTAAATTGAGCTAGTTGATGAACAATTCATTCTTAAGGTAATTCTTCAGTAGATGGCGAATAAGTTAAGACCGACTACTGAGAATCGTTTATGCATTCTAATTAAATACTAACACTATCAGTCTCAACGGCATCCGATTCATCAACCGGCTTCAGACTATACTTGAAAAGTGCCCACAGTATGGCTGGCAAGATGTTGGCATAAAGGAAAATACAGGTGGCTGCATACGAAACCAAATGGAAATTGTAGTGCCACTGATAACCATCATTGGCCTGATGCAAATAGTTGGCAATATTGCCGCTTATGGCAATCGAGAAGATCTGCAAGGAATTAAAAAAAAAACCATTACTGATGACTAACTCGAAGCTGTGTTTATACACGCATTTAACCCACCAAAGTGACAGTTATCCAGAATGGACCATAGAGATCGGGATTCTCGCCAATATTCATGCGTAGATAGTTTCCAGCTGCCCGTTTGGGTATCATCGAATTGACAATGCGCTCCATCACCATATAAGTATCCACATTGAAGAATTGCTGATAATACTCAATGGTCAGAAATGATAGACGACCCCCAGTTGCGACGCCTTCGGCACCATCCAGTCCTGAATTCTGATTGCCACCTCCGCCGCCTGAGCCGCCACCAAATGTTTGTGCTGACTTGCTCATATCGTAGATAAGATCGGCCAGGGGATCACCACGTTGACGTTGTGCGCTATTGCCACCAAAGCTTGCGCTACTGCCACCAGAACCACTAGCTCCAAGAGAATGCGTTGGCGAATTCACATTGATTTGCGCTGGTTGACCGCTGCCACTGTTAGTTGCGCTTGTGGTGCTATAGTCGCGAAACTGTAGCAAATCATCGGCTGTTGGGGTCTCCATGT